>NW_025219451.1:0-1091 GCF_014825855.1 Bombus pyrosoma | reverse complement strand
ATAACGTATAACGGTATGTGGTATTACGATATAACTTATTACGTTATGTAGTACTACATTATAACGTAGAACGTTATATACTATTAGCTTATAACGTATAACGTTATGTACTATTACGTTAAAGCGCATAACGTTATATACCATTACGTTATAACGTATAACGTTATGTGGTATTACGATATAATGTATTACGTTATGTGGTATGACATTGTAACGTATAACGTTATATACTATTCGCTTATGACGTATAACGTTATATAGTATCACGTTATAACGTATAACGTTATGTACCTTTACGTTATAACGTATAACG
Organism: Bombus pyrosoma; assembly: GCF_014825855.1. Lineage (NCBI taxonomy): Eukaryota > Metazoa > Arthropoda > Insecta > Hymenoptera > Apidae > Bombus > Bombus pyrosoma. The sequence goes on along the minus strand of NW_025219451.1, from coordinate 778 downwards.
TTATGTGGTTTTACGATATAACGTATTGCATTATGTATTATTACATTGTAACGTATAACGTTATATACCATTAGTTTATAACGTATAACGTTATGTAGTATTACCTTATAACATATAACGTTATGTGGTATTACGATATAACATATTACGTTAAGTAGTATTACATTATATCTTATAACGTTATATACTATTAGCTTATAACGTATAACGTTATATAGTATCACGTTATAACGTATAACGTTATGTGCCTTTACGTTATAACGTATAACGTTATGTGGTTTTACGATATAACGTATTGCGTTATGTATTATTACATTGTAACGTATAACGTTACATACTATTAGCTTATGACGTATAACATACATAACTATTATATAGTACTACGTTATAACGTATAACGTTATATAGCATTACCTTATAACGTATAACGTTATGTGGTATTACGATATAACATATTACGTTATGTAGTATTACATTATATCTTATAACGTTATATACTATTAGCTTATAACGTATAACGTTATATAGTATCACGTTATAACGTATAACGTTATGTACCTTTACGTTATAACGTATAACGTTATGTGGTTTTACGATATAACGTATTGCGTTATGTATTATTACATTGTAACGTATAACGTTATATACCATTAGTTTATAACGTATAACGTTATGTAGTATTACGTTATAGCGTATAGCGTTATGTGGTATTACGATATAACGTATTACGTCATGTAGTATGACATTATATCTTATAACGTTATATACTATTAGCTTA
>NW_025219450.1:0-2173 GCF_014825855.1 Bombus pyrosoma | reverse complement strand
ACGATATAACGTATAACGTTATGTAGCATTACGTTATAACGTATAACGTTATGTAGATATATGTTATAACGTATAACGTTATGTAGCATTACGTTATAGCGTATAACGTTATATAGTATTAGGTTATAACGTATAACGCTATATGGTAATAGAATGTAACGTATAACGTTATGTAGCATTACGTTACAACGTATAACGCTATGTAGATATATGTTATAACGTATAACGTTATGTAGCATTACGTTATAATGTATAACGCTATATAGTTATATGTTATATCGTATAACGTTATATAGTATTACGTTGTAACGTATAACGCTATGTAGATATATGCTATAACGTATAACGTTATGTAGCATTACGTTATAACGTATAACGTTACGTAGTATTACGTTATAACGTACAACGCTATGTAGATATATGTTATAACGTATAATGTTTTGTAGCATTACGTTATAACGTATAACGTTATGTAGAATATGTTATAACGTATAACGTTATATGGTATTAGGATGTAACGTATAACGTTATGTAGCATTACGTTATAACGTATAACGTTATATAGTATTACGTTATAACGTATAACGTTATATGGTATTAGGATGTAAAGTATAACGTTATGTAGCATTACGTTTTAACGTATAACGTTATATAGCAATACGGTGTAACGTATAACGTTATATGGTATTAGGATGTAACGTATAACGTTATGTAGCATTACGTTATAACATATAGCGATATGTACCCTTACGATATACCGTATAACGTTATGTAGTATTACGTTATAACATATAGCGATATGTAGTATTACGATATAACGTATAACGTTATGTAGATATATGTTATAACGTATAACGTTATGTAGCATTACGTCATAGCGTATAACGTTATGTAGATATATGTTATAACGTATAACGTTATGTAGCATAACGTTATAACGTATAACGTTATATAGTATTACGTTATAACGTATAACGATATGTAGCATTACGTTATAACGTATAACGTTATGTAGATATATGTTATATCGTATAACGTTATGTAGCATTACGTTATAACGTATTTTTTATTATTATTATTTTTATTTTTATTATTTTTTATTATTTTATTAACGTTATAACATTATGTAGAAATGTGTTATAACGTATGGCGTTATGTAGTACTACGATATAACATATAACGTTATTTAACATTACGTTGTAACGTATAACGTTATGTAGATATATGTTATAACGTATAACGTTATGTAGCATAACGTTATAACGTATAACGTTATATAGTATTACGTTATAACGTATAACGATATGTAGCATTACGTTATAACGTATAACGTTATGTAGATATATGTTATATCGTATAACGTTATATACTGTTGCGATACAACGTATAACGTTATGTAGTATTACGTTATAACATATAACGGTATGTAGTATTACGATATTACGTACAATGTTATGCAGCATGACGCTATAACGTATAACGCTATGTAGATATATGTTATAACGCATAACGTTATATGGTATTAGGATGTAACGTATAACGTTGTGTAGCATTACGTTATAACGTATAACGTTATATAGTGTTACGATACAACGTATTACGTTATGTGGAATATGTTATAACGTATGGCGTTATGTAGTATTACGATATAACATATAACGTTATTTAACATTACGTTGTAACGTATAACGTTATGTAGATATATGTTATAACGTATAACGTTATGTAGCATTACATTATAACGTATAACGCTATGTAGATATATGTTATAACGTATAACGTTATATAGTGTATCGATACAACGTATTACGTTATGTAGAATATGTTATAACGTATGGCGTTATGTAGTATTACGTTATAGCGTATAACGTTATATAGTATTAGGTTATAACGTATAATGCTATATGGTAATAGGATGTAACGTATAACGTTATGCAGCATTACGTTACAACGTATAACGCTATGTAGATATAAGTTATAACGTATAACGCTATGCATCATTACGCTATAACGTATAACGTTATGTAGATATATGTTATAACGTATGGCGTTATGTAGTATTACGATATAACGTATAACGTTATGTAGCATTACGTTATAACGTATAACGTTATGTAGATATATGTTATAACGTATAACGTTATGTAGCATTACGTTATAACGTATAACGTTA
>NW_025219449.1:0-1086 GCF_014825855.1 Bombus pyrosoma | reverse complement strand
ATCGTTATATGATAATACGTTATAACGTATAAAGTTCAGTAGTATTTCGTTATAACGTATAACGTATAACGTTCAGAAGTATTACGTTATAACATATAACGTTATGTAGCATCACGTTATGACATATAACGTGAGATTGTATTATTTTATAAAGTATATCATTATATAGTAATACGTTATCATGTACAACGTTATGTAGTATCACGTTATAACCTATATCGTTATATGCTAATACGTTATAACGTATAACATTCAGTAGTATTATGTTATGACGTACAATGTTATGTAGCATTACGTTATATCGTATAACGTAATGTCGTATTACGTTATAACGTTTAACATTATATATAGTATTACGTTATAACGTATATCGTTATATGGTAACACGTTATAACGTATAACGTTCAGTAGTATTATGTTATATCGTATGACTTTATGTAGAATTACGTTATAACGTATAACGTGATATATTATTATGTTGTAACGTTTAACGTTATATAGTATTACGTTATAACGTATACCGTCATGTAGTATTTCGTTATAACGTATATCGTTATATGGTAATATGTTATAAGGTATAACGTACAGTAGTATTATGTTATAACGTATAATGTTATGTAGCATTACGTTAAATCGTATAACGAAATATAGTATTACGTTATAACGTATAACGTCATACAGAATTAGGTTATAACGTATATCGTTATATAGTAATACGATATAACGTATAGCGTTATGTAATATTACGTTACATCGTATGACGTTATGTAGTATTACGTTATAACGTATAACGTTATGTAGTATTACGTTATAGCGTATAACGTAATGTCGTATTACGATATAACGTAAAACATTATGTAGTATTACGTTATAACGTATATCGTCTAATGGTAATACGTTATAACGTATAACGTGATATATTATTATGTTGTAACGTTTAACGTTATATAGTATTACGTTATAACGTATACCGTTATGTAGTAATTCGCTATAACGTATATCGTTATATGGTAATACGTTATAACGTATATCGTTATATGGTAGTACGTTATATCGTATATCGTTATATAGTATTACGTGGTAACG
>NW_025219448.1:0-1084 GCF_014825855.1 Bombus pyrosoma | reverse complement strand
ATCGTAACACCACATAACGTTATACGTCATATCGTAATACCACACAACGTTATACGTTATATCCTAATACTACATTACGTTATACGTCATATCGTAATACCACACAACGTTAAACATTATATCCTAATACTATATTACGTTATACGTTATATCGTAGTACCACATAACGTTATACGTTATAACGTAATACTATATAACGGTATACGTCATATCGTAACACCACATAACGTTATACGTTATAACGTGATACTATATAACGTTATACGTCATATCGTAATACCACATAACGTTATACGTTATAACGTAATACTATATAACGTTATACGTCATATCGTAACACAACATAACGTTATACGTTATATCGTAATACCACATATCCTTATACGTTATATCGTATTGCTATGTGACATTATACGTTATATCCTGGTACTACATTACGTTATACGTCATATGGTAATACGACATAACGTTATACATTATAACGTAATGTTTATATAACGTTATACGTCATATCGTAACACCATATAACTTTATACGTTATATCGTATTGCTATGTGACATTATACGTTATATCCTGGTACTACATTACGTTATACGTCATATGGTAATACGACATAACGTTATACATTATAACGTAATGTTTATATCACGTTATACGTCATATCGTAACACCATATAACTTTATACGTTATATCGTATTGCTATATGACGTTATACGTCATATCCTAATACTACATTACGTTATACGCCATATCGTTATACCACACAACGTTATACGATATTTCCTAATTCTATATTACGTTATACGTCATATGGTAATACCACACAACGTTAAACGTTATATCCTAATACTATATTACGTTATACGTTATATCGTAGTACCATATAACGTTATACGTTATAACGTAATACTATATAACGTTATACGTTATATCCTGATACTACATTACGTTATACGTCATATCGTAATACCGCATAACGTTATACGTTATAACGTAATACTATATAACGTTATACGTCATATCGTAACACCACATAACGTTATACGTTATATCGTATTACCACATAACGTTATACGTTATCC
>NW_025219447.1:0-1081 GCF_014825855.1 Bombus pyrosoma | reverse complement strand
CATCATAATACTATATAACGTTATACGTTATATCGTAATACCATATAACGTTATACGTTATGTCGTAATACTATATAATGTTATACGTTATATCGTAATACCATATAACGTTTTACGTTATGTCGTAATACCATATAACGTTATACGTTATATCGTAATACCATATAACGTTATACGTTATATCGTAATTCTGTACAACATTATACGTTATATCATAATACTATACAACGTTGAACATTATATTATAATACAATATAACGTTATGCGTTATATCGTAATACTATATAACGTCATACGTTATAACGTAATACCATATAACGTTATACGCAATATCATAATACTATATAACGTTATACGTTATATCGTAATACCATATAACGTTATACGTTATATCGTAATAATATATAACGTTATACGTTATATCCTAATACAATATAACGTTATACGTTATATCGTAATACTATATAACGTTATACGATACATCATAATACTATATAACGTTATACGTTATATCGTAATACCATATAACGTTATATGTTATATCGTAATACGGTATAACGTTATACGTTATAACGTAATGCCATATAACGTTATACGTTATATCGTAATACCACATATCGTGATACGTTATATCGTAATACCATATAACGTTATACGTTATATCGTAATACCATATAATGTTATATGTGATATCGTATTACTGTATAACGTTATACGTTATATCGTAATACTATATAACGTTATACGTTATAGCATAATACTGTATAACGTTATACGATACATCACAATGCTATATAACGTTATACGTTATATCGTAATACCATATAACGTTATACGTTATATCGTAATACCACATACCGTGATACGTTATATCGTAATACCATATAACGTTGAACGTTATATCATAATACAATATAACGTTATACGTTATATCGTAATACTATATAACGTCATACGTTATAACGTAATACCATATAACGTTATACGCAATATCATAATACTATATAACGTTATACGTTATATCGTAATACCATATAACGTTATACGTTATATCGTAATACCATATAACGTTATACGTTAT
>NW_025219446.1:0-2099 GCF_014825855.1 Bombus pyrosoma | reverse complement strand
AACGTATTACCATATAACGTTATACGATATAACGTAATACTACATAACGTTATACGTTATACCGTAATGCTACATAACTTTATACGTTATATCGTAAAGCTACATAACGTTATACGTAATATCGTAAATTATCGTAATGCTACATAACGTTATACGCTATATCGTAATACTACATATCGTCATACGTTATATCGTAAAGTTACGTAACGGTATACGTTATAACGTATTGCCATATAACGTTATACGTTATAACGTAGTACTACACAACGTTATACGTTACAACGAATTGCTACATAACGTTATACGTTATATCGTAACGCTACAGAACCTTATACGTTATAAGGTAATGATACATAACGTTATACGTTATATCGTAAAGCTACATAACGTTATACGTAATATCGTAAATTATCGTAATGCTACATAACGTTATACGCTATATCGTAATACTACATATCGTCATACGTTATATCGTAAAGCTACGTAACGGTATACGTTATAACGTATTGCCATATAACGCTATACGTTATAACGTAGTACTATACAACGTTATACGTTACAACGTAATGCTACATAACGTTATACGTTATATCGTAAAGCTACATAACGTTATACGTAATATCGTAATACTACATTACGTTATACGTTATAACGTATTACCATATAACGTTATACGATATAACGTAATACTACATAACGTTATACGCTATATCGCAATACTACATAACTTTGTACGTTACATCGTAAAGCTACATAACGTTATACGATATATCGTAATGATACATAACGTTATACTCTCTAACGCAATTCTACATAACGTTATACGTTATAACGTAATGCTACGTAACGTTATACGTTATAACGTAATGCCACATAACGTTATACGTTATATCGTAAAGCTACATAACGTTATACGTTATAGCGTAATACTACATAACGTTATACATTATATCGTAATGCTACATAAAGTTATACGTTATATCGTGAAGCTACATAACGTTATACGTTATAACGTAATGCTACATAACGTTATACATTCTAATGTAATGCTACATAACGTTATACGTTATAACGTAATACTACATAACGTTATACGTTATAACGTACTACTACATAACGTTATACGTTATAACGTGAAGCTACATAACGTTATACGTTATTGCGTAATACTACATAACGTTATATATTATATCGTAATGCTACATAACGTTATACGTTATATCGTAAAGATACATAACGTTATACGTTATATCGTAATGCTACATAACGTTATACGTTCTAATGTAATGCTACATAACGTTATACGTTATAGCGTAATACTACATGACGTTATACGTTATAACGTATTACCATATAACGTTATACGTTATAACGTAAAGCTACATAACGTTATACGTTATAACGTAATGCTACATAACGTTATACGTTATAACGTTATACTACATAACGGTATACGTTATAACCTAATGCTACATAACGTTATACGCTATATCGTAATACTACATAACGTCATACGTTATACCGTAAAGCTACGTAACGGTATACGTTATAATGCATTACCATATAACGTTATACGTAATAACGTAATACTACACAACGTTATACGTCATAACGTAATGCTACATATGGTTGTACGTTATAACGTATTGCCATATAACGTTATACGCTATAACGTAGTACTACACAACGTTATACGTTACAACGTTATGCTACATAACGTTATACGTTATACAGTAACGCTACAGAACCTTATACGTTATAAGGTAATGATACATAACGTTATACGTTATATCGTAAAGCTACATAACGTTATACGTAATATCGTAAATTATCGTAATGCTACATAACGTTATACGCTATATCGTAATGCTACATATCGTCATACGTTATATCGTAAAGCTACGTAACGGTATACGTTATAATGTATTACCATATAACGTTATACGATATAACGTAATACTACATAACGTTATACGTTATATCGCAATACTACATAACGTTATGCGATATATCGTAATACTACATAACGTTATACGTTATATCGTAAAGCTACATAACGTTATACGTAATATCGTAATACTACATTACGTTATACGTTA
>NW_025219445.1:0-1077 GCF_014825855.1 Bombus pyrosoma | reverse complement strand
AACGTATATCGTTTTATGGTAATACGTTATAACGTATATCGTAATATGGTAGTACGTTATAACGTATAACGTTCAGTAGTAGGTCGTTACAACGTATATCGTTATATAGTAGTACGTTATGATGTAAAACGTTGAGTAGTATTTCGTTATAACGTATAGCATTATTTATTATTACGTTATAACGTATACCGTTTTATGGTAACTCATTATAACGTTTATCCTTATGTAATATAACGTTATAACGTATATCGTTATATGGTAGTACGTTATAACGTATAACGTTCAGTAGTACTTCGTTACAACGTATAACTTTATATACTATTATGTTATAACGTATATAGTTATATAGTAATACGTTACAACCCATACCGTTATATAGTATTACGTTATAACGTATATCGTTATATAGTAATATGTTACAACGTATAACGTTATATAGCATTACGTTATAACGTATATCGTTATATAGTAATACGTTATAACGAATAACGTTATGGAGTATTACGTTACATCGTATAACGTTATGTAGTATTTCGTTATAACGTACAACGTTTTGTAGTATCACTTTATAACGTATATCGTTATATAGTAGTACGCTATAACGAACAACGTTCAGTAGTATGTCATTAAAATGTATAACATTATGTATTATTACGTTATAACGTACATCGTTATATGGTAAAACGTTATAACTTATATCGTTATATGAAAGATACGTTATAACGTGAAATGTTATGTAGTATTACGTTATAACGTATATCGTTATATAGTATTACGTTATGATGTACCACGTTCATTAGTATTTCGTTATAACGTATAACATTATGTATTATTACGTTATAGCGTATATCGATTTATGGTAATACGTTATAACGAAAAACGTTCAGTAGTATTACGTTACATCGTATAACGTTATGTAGTATGTCATTAAAATGTATAACATTAAGTATTATTACGTTATAACGTATACCGTTATATGGTAGTACGTTATAACGAATAACGTTCAGTAGTACTTTGTTACAACGTATAACTTTATATACTATTATGTTATAACGTATATAGTTATATTGTGATACG
>NW_025219444.1:0-1076 GCF_014825855.1 Bombus pyrosoma | reverse complement strand
AACTGGATGTCACTCCACGTATTTCGCAGCATATATGGAGTATACTGCGCATGGGGTTGAAGACATATCTCGAATAGCAGCGGAGATATGTTCAGATGAATATTCATGATTGAATATGCAAAACTGGAAATACGCTGCTCTGAGCCTTGAACAGAATTGACGTATCGCAAACCGGATGTCGCACCCAGTATTTGGCAGCGTATATGAAGTATGACGCGCATTGAATTGTCGACATAGCACCAATAGAGGCTGAGATACCTTGAATTGAATATTCAAACTTGAATATACAAAACTGGAAATACGCTGGTTTTGATAGCACCGATGGTTAAGGTAGGACAAACAGGATGTCATGCCCTTTATTAGGCAGCGTATGCGGTGTATAACGCGCATAGAATTGTCGACATATCACTAATAGCAGCGGAGATATGTTCGGATGAATATAAAGCTTGTATATACAAAATTGGAAACACGCTCGTCTTAACCTTGACAAGAGTTGACGTAGCGCAAACCGGATGTCGTGCTCTGTATTTGGCAGGATATGTAATGTATATCGCGCATTGAATTGCCGACATATCACCGATATTAGCGGAGATACGTTCAGATGAATACTGAAGCCCGAATGTACAATACTGCAAATACACAGGATTTGGCACTGGTCAGATTGGACGGAGTACAAACCGGATGCCGTTCTAAGTATTTCGCTGCTTATATGGAATATAACGCGCACAGGGTTGAAGACATATCATCAATAGCAGCGGAGATAAGTTGAGTGGAATATTGAAGCCCGAATGTGCAAAACTGTAAATACGCTGGATTTGATAGCGCCGAAGGTTAAGGTAGGACAAACAGGATGTCATGCCGTCTATTTGGCAACGTATGTGGTGCATAACGCGAATCGAATTATCGACATATCACCAATAGCAGCGGAGATTCGTACCGATCAATATACAAGCTTGTACATACAAAACTGGAAATACGCTGGTCTTAACCTAGACCGGAGTTGACGTGACGCAAACCGGATGCCCAGATCCGTATTAGACTGCATATGGGGAGCATGAAGGGTATCAAATTATCGA
>NW_025219443.1:3437-7355 GCF_014825855.1 Bombus pyrosoma | reverse complement strand
GTATAACGTATAACGTTATGTAGCATTACGGTATAACGTATAACGTTATGTAGCATTATGATATAACGTATAACGTTATGTAGCATTGCAATATGACGTATAACGTTATGTAATATTACGTTATAACGTATAAAGTTATATAGCATTGCGTTATGACGTATAACGTTATATAGCATTACGTTTTAACGTATAACGTTATGTAGCACTATGATATAACGTATAACCTTATATAGCATTGCGTTATGACGTATAACGATAAATAGTGTTACGGTATAACGTATAACGTTATGTAGTATTACGGTATAACGTATAACGTTAGGTAGTATTACGTTATAACGTATAACGTTATATATTATTACGTTATAACGTATAACGTTATATAGCATTGCGTTATGACGTATAACGTTATATAGCATTACGTTTTAACGTATAACGTTATGTTGCACTATGATATAACGTATAACGTTATATAGCATTGCGTTATGACGTATAACGTTATATAGTGTTACGTTATAACGTATAACGTTATGTATTTTTGCGTTGCAACGTATAACGTTATATAGTGTTACATTATAGCGTAAAACGTTATATAGTATTACGTTATAACGTATAACGTTATGTAGTATTACGTTATAACGAATAGCGCTATGTAGCATTACGGTATAACGAATATCGTTATGTAGCATTATGATATAAAGTATAACGTTATGTAGCATTACAATATGACGTATAACGTTATGTAGTATTACGTTATAACATATAACGTTATATTGCATTGCGTTATGACGTATAACGTTATATAGCATTACGTTTTAACGTATAACATTATGCAGCAATTTGATATAACGTATAACGTTATATAGCATTGCGTTATGACGTATAACGTTATATAGTGTCACGTTATAGCGTATAACGTTATGTAGTATTACGTTAAAGCGTATAAAGTTATGTAGCATTATGATATAACGTATAACTTTATATAGCATTACGTTATAAAGTATAACGTTATATAGTATTACGTTATAACGTATAACGTTATGTAGCATTACGATATAACGTATAACGTTATGTAGTAATACGTTATAACGTATAACGTTATGTAGCATTACGGTATAACATATAACGTTATGTAGCACTATGATATAACGTATAACGTTCTATAGCATTACGTTATAACGTATAACGTTATGTAGCATTGCGTTATAACGTATAACGTTATATAGTATTACGTTATAACATATTACATTATGTTGCATTACGGTATAACGTATAACGTTATGTAGCATTATGATATAACGTATAACGTTATGTAGCATTACGGTATAACGTATAACGTTATATAGCATTACGGTATAACGTATAACATTATATAGTATTACGTTATAACGCATAACGTTATGTAGCATTACAATATAACGTATAACGTTATGTAGTATTACGTTATAACGTATAACGTTATATAGCATTGCGTTATGACGTATAACGTTATATAGCATTGCGTTATAACGTATAACGTTATATAGTATTACGTTATAACTTATAACGTTATGTAGTATTACGTTATAACGAATAGCGCTATGTAGCATTACGGTATAACGAATATCGTTATGTAGCATTATGATATAAAGTATAACGTTATGTAGCATTACAATATGACGTATAACGTTATGTAGTATTACGTTATAACGTATACCGTTATGTAGCATTATGGTATAACGTATAACGTTATATAGCATTGCGTTATAACGTATAACGATATGTAGCATTACGGTATAACGTATAACGTTATGTAGCACTGGGGTATAACGTATAACGTTATGTAGTGTTACGTTATAACGTATAACGTTATGTATTATTGCGTTGTAACGTATAACGTTATGTAGTATTACGTTATAGCGTATAACGTTACGTATTATTACGTTATAACGTATAACGTTATGTAGCATTACGGTATAACGTATAACGTTATGTAGCATTATGATATAACGTATAACGTTATGTAGCATTGCAATATGACGTATAACGTTATGTAATATTACGTTGTAACGCATAAAGTTATAAGGCATTACGTTATGACGTATAACGTTATATAGCATTACGCTTTAACGTATAACGTTATGTAGCAATACAATATAACGTATAACATTATGTAGTATTACGTTATAACGTATAACGTTATTTAGCATTGCGTTAATGCGTATAACGTTATATAGCATTGCCATATAACGTATAACGATATATAGTATTACGTTATAACGTATTACGTAATGTAGCATTACGGTATAACGTATAACGTTATGTAGCATTACGGTATAACGTATAACGTTATGTAGCATTATGATATTACGTATAACGTTATGTAGCATTGCAATATGACGTATAACGTTATGTAATATTACGTTATAACGTATAAAGTTATATAGCATTGCGTTATGACGTATAACGTTATATAGCATTACGTTTTAACGTATAACATTATATAGTATTACGTTATAACGAATAGCGCTATGTAGCATTACGGTATAACGAATAACGTTATGTAGCATGATGATATAACGTATAACGTTATGTAGCATTACAATATGACGTATAACGTTATATAGTGTTACGCTATAGCGCATAACGTTATGTAGTATTACGTTATAACGTATACCGTTATGTAGCATTACGGTATAACGTATAACGTTACATAGCATTGCGCTATGACGAATAGCGTTATATAGTGTTACGTTATAGCGTATAACGTTATGTAGTATTACGTTATAACGTATAACGTTATATAGCATTGCGGTATAACGTATAACGTTATATAGTATTAAGTTACAACGTATAACGTTATGTAGCATTACGGTATAACGTATAACGTTATGTAGCATTATGATATAACGTATAACCTTATATAGCATTGCGTTATGCAGTATAACGTTATATAGTGTTACGCTATAGCGCATATCGTTATGTAGTATTACGTTATAACGTATAACGTTATATAGCATTGCGTTATAACGTATAACGTTATATAGTATTACGTTATAGCGTATAACGTTACGTAGTATTACGTTATAACGTATAACGTTATGTAGCATTACGGTATAACGTATAACGTTATGTAGCATTATGATATAACGCATAACGTTATATAGCATTGCGGTATAACGTATAACGTTATATAGTATTAAGTTATAACGTATAACGTTATGTAGCATTACGGTATAACGTATAACGTTATGTAGGACTATGATATAACGTATAACCTTATATAGCATTGCGTTATGACGTATAGCGTTATATAGTGTTACGTTATAGCGTATAACGTTATGTATTATTACGTTATAACGTATAACGTTATATAGCATTGCGTTATGACGTATAACGATATGTAGCATTACGGTATAACGTATAACGTTATGTAGCATTAGGGTATAACGTATAACGTTATGTAGTGTTACGTTATAACGTATAACGTTATATTGCATTGCGTTATGAGGTATAACGTTATATAGCATTACGTTTTAACGTATAACCTTATGCAGCACTATAATATAACGTATTACGTTATATGGCATTGCGTTATGACGTATAACGTTATATAGTGTTACGTTATAGCGTATAACGTTATGTAGTATTACGTCATAACGTATACCGTTATGTAGCATTATGGTATAACGTATAACGTTATATAGCATTGCGTTATAACGTATAACGATATGTGGCATTAGGATATAACGTATAACGTTATGTAGCATTAGGGTATAACGTATAACGTTATGTAGTGTTACGTTATAACGTATAACGTTATGTATTATTGCGTTGTAACGTATAACGTTATGTAGTATTACGTTATAGCGTATAACGTTACGTAGTATTACGTTATAACGTATAACGTTATGTAGCATTACGGTATAACGTATAACGTTA
>NW_025219443.1:0-2937 GCF_014825855.1 Bombus pyrosoma | reverse complement strand
CATAACGCAATGCTATATAACTTTATACGTTATAACGTAATATTACATAACGTTATACGTCATATTGCAATGCTACATAACGTTATACGTTATATCATAATGCTACATAACGTTATACGTTATACCGTAATGCTACATAACGTTATACGTTATACCGTAATGCTACATTACGTAATACGTTATAACGTAATACTATATAACGTTATACGTTATAATGCAATGCTATATAACGTTATACGCCATAACGCAATGCTAAATAACGTTATACGTTATAACGTAATACTACATAATGTTATACGTTATATTGTATTGCTACATAACTTTATACGTTAAAGCGTAATGCTATATAACGTTATACGTCATAACGTAATGCTATATAACTTTATGCGTTACAACGCAATAATACATAACGTTATACGTTATAACGTAACACTATATAACGTTATACGTTATACCCTAATGCTACATAACGTTATACGTTATACCGTAATGCTACATATCGTTATACGTTATAACGCAATGCTATATAACGTTATACGTTATACCATAATGCTACATAACGGTATACGTTATAACGTAATACTACATAACGTTATTCGCTATAACGTAACACTATATAACGTTATACGTCATAACGCAATGCCATATAACGTAATACGTTACATTATAGTGCTGCATAACGTTATACGTTAAAACGTAATGCCATATAGCGTTATGCGTCATAACGCAATGCAATATAACGTTATCCGTTATAACGTAATACTACATAACGTTATACGTCATATTGTAATGCTACATAACGTTATACGTTATATCATAATGCTACATAACGTTATACGTTATAACGTAATACTATATAACGTAATACTACATAACGTTATACGCTATAACGTGACACTATATAACGTTATGCGTCATAACGTAATACTACATAACGTTATACGTCATATTGTAATGCTATGTAACGTTATACTTTATATCATAATGCTACATAACGATATTCGTTATACCGTAATGCTACATAGCGCTATTCGTTATAACGTAATACTACATAACTTTATACGTTATAACGTAATACTATATAACGTTATACGTTATAACGCAATGCTATATAACGTTATACGTCATAACGCAATGCTATATAACGTTATACGTTATAACGTAATACTGCATAACGTTATACGTTATAACGTAATACTACATAACGTTTTACGATATAATGTAACACTATATAACGTTATACGTTACAACGCAAAAATACATAACGTTATACGTTATAACGTAACACTATATAACGTTATACGTCATAACGCAATGCTATATAAGGTTATACGTTATATCATAGTGCTACATAACGTTATACGTTAAAACGTAATGCTATATAACGTTATACGTCATAACGCAATGCTATATAACGTTATACGTTATGCCGTGATAATACATAACGTTATGCGCTATAACGTAACACTATATAACGCTATACGTCATAACGCAATGCTATATAACGTTATACGTTATTCCGTAATGCTACATAACGGTATACGTTATAACGTAATACTACGTAACGTTATGCGCTATAGCGTAACACTATATAACGTTATACGTCATAACGCAATGCTATATAAGGTTATACTTTATATCATAGTGCTACGTAACGTTATACGTTATACCGTAATGCTACATTACGTTTTACGTTATAACTTAAAACTATATAACGTTATACGTTATGCCGTAATGCTATATAACGTTATACGTTATATCATAATGCTACATAACGTTATACGTTATAACGTAATACTACATAACGTTATTCGTTATACCGTGTTACTATATAACGTTATACGTTATAACGTAATGCTATATAACGTTATAAGTTATACCGTAATGCTACATAACGTTATACGTTATATCGTAAGGATACATAACGTTATACGTTATAACGTAATACTATATAACGCTATACGTTATACCGTAATGCTATATAACGTTATACGTCATTTGGTAATGCTACATAACGTTATACGTTAGAACCTAATACTACATAACGTTATACGTTATACCGTAATGCGACATAACGTTATACGTTATAACGTAATACTATATAACGTTATACGTTATAACGTAATTCCACATAACGTTATACGTTATAACGTAATACTACATAACGTTATACGTTATACCGTGTTACTATATAACGTTATACGTTATAATGTAATGCTATATAACGTTATACGATATATCATAATGCTACATAACATTATACGTTATGCCGTAATGCTACATAAGGTTATACGTTATATCGTAATGATACATAACGTTATACGTTATATCGTAATGATACATAACGTTATACGTTATAACGTAATACTATATAATGTTATACGTTATACCGTAATGCTACATAACGTTATACGTTATACCGTAATGCTACATAACGTTATACGTTATACCGTAATGCAACATAACGTTATACGTTATAACGTAATACTATATAACGTTATACGTTATAACGTAATGCTACATAACGATATACGTTATAACGTAATACTACATAACGTTATACGTTATACCGTGTTACTATATAACGTTATACGTTATAACGTAATGCTATATAACGTTATACGATATATCATAATGCTACATAACGTTATACGTTATGCCATAATGCTACATAACGTTATACGTTATATCGTAATGCTACATAAAGATATACGTTATAACGTAATGATACATAACGATATACGTTATAACGTAATACTACATAACGGTATAGGTTATACCGTGTTACTATATAACGTTATACGTTATAACGTAATGCTATATAACGTTATACGATATATCATAATGCTACATAAAGCTATACGTTATGCCGTAATGCTACATAACGGTATACGTTATACCGTAATGATACAAAACGTTATACGTTATACCGTAATG
>NW_025219442.1:0-1302 GCF_014825855.1 Bombus pyrosoma | reverse complement strand
ATATAACGTATAACGCCATATAGCAATACGGTGTAACGTATAACGTTATGTGGTATTACTATATAAGGCGTAACGTTATATAGTATTACGATATAACGTATAACGTTATGTGGTATTACGATATGACGTATAACATTGTATAGTATTACGTTATAACGTATAACGTTATGTAGTACTGCGATATGACGTATAACGTTATGTGGTACTACGTTATAACGTATAAAGTTATGTCGTACTGCGATATGACGTATAACGTAATGTAGTATTAGTGCATAACGTAAATGGTCATATAGCAATACGATATATCGTATAATGTTATGAAGTGTTACGATATGACGTATAACGTTATGTGGTATTACGATATAAGGTAGAACGTTATATAGTATTACGATATAACGTATAACGTTGTTTGGTATTACGATATGACGTATAACATTATATAGTATTGCGTTATAAGGTATAACGTAATGTAGTATTAGGATATAACGTATATCGTCATATAGCAATACGATATAACTTATAACGTTATGAGGTGTTACGATATGACGTATAACGTTATGTGGTATTACGATGTAACGTAAAACGTTATGTGGTATTACGATATGACGTATAACGTACTGTGGTATTAGGATATAACATATAACGTCATATAGCAATACGATATAACGTATAACGTTATGTGGTATTACGATATAACGTATATCGTTATGTGGTGCTACGAGATAACCTATAACGTTATGTGGTATTACGATATGACGTATAACATTATGTAGTATGACGTTATAAGACATAACGTTATGTGGGATTACGATATGACGTATAACGTAATGTAGTATTAGGATATAACGTATAACGTTATGTGGTATTACGATATAAGGTATAAGGTAATAGAGTATTACGTTATAATGTGTAACGTAATGTGGGATTACGATATGACGTATAACGTATTGTGGTATTAGGATATAACATATAACGTCATATAGCAATACGATATAACGTATAACGTTATGTGGTAATACGATATGACGTATAACGTAATGCAGTATTAGGATATAACGTATATCGTCATATAGCAATACAATATAACGTATAACGTTATGAGGTGTTACGATATGACGTATAACGTTATGTGGTATTACCATATGAAGTATAACATTACATAGTATTACGTTATAAGGAATAACGTTATGTGGGATTACGATATGACGTATAACGTAATGCAGTATTAGGATATAACGTATAACGTCATATAGCAATACGATATAACGTATAACGTTATGAGGTGTTACGATATGACGTATA
>NW_025219441.1:0-1300 GCF_014825855.1 Bombus pyrosoma | reverse complement strand
GTTATAACATATATCTACATATCGCTATATGTTATAACGTAATGCTACATAACGTTATACGTTACATCCTAATACCATATAACGTTATACGTTATAACGTATTGCTATATAACGTTATACGTTATAACGTAATGCTACATAACGTTATACGTTATAACGTAATGCTACAGAACGTAATACGTTATAACGTAATGCTACAGAACGTAATACGTTATAACGTAATGCTACATAACGTTATAGATTACAACGTAATGTTAAGTAACGTTATATGTTATATCGTCATACTGCATAACGCCGTACGTTATAAAATATTCGACATAACGTAATACGTTATAACGTAATGCTACATAACGTTATACGTTATAACATATATCTACATAGCGTTATACGTTATAACGTAATGATACATAACGTTATGCGTTATAATATATATCTGCATAACGTTATACGTTATAACGTAATGCTACAAAACGTTATACGTTTTATCGTAATACTGCATATCGCTATATGTTATAACGTAATGCTACATAACGTTATACGTTACATCCTAATACCATATAACGTTATACGTTATAACGTAATGCTACATAACGTTATACGTTATAACGTAATGCTACATAACGTTATAGGTTATAACATATATCTACATAGCGTTATACGTTATAACGTAATGCTACATAACGTTATACGTTACATCCTAATACCATATAACGTTATACGTTATAACATATGTCTACATAACGTTATACGTTATAACGTAATGCTACATAACCTTATACGCTATAACGTAATACTACATGACCTTATACGTTATATCGCAATATGACAAAACGTTAAACGCTATAACGTAATAGTACATAACGTTGTACGTTATAACGTAATGCTACATAACGTTATACGCTATAACGTAATACTACATGACGTTATACGTTATATCGCAATATTGCAAAACGTTATACGTTATAACGTAATACTACATAACGTTATACGTTATATCGTAATACTGCATATCGCTATATGTTATAACGTAATGCTACATAACGTTATACGTTACATCCTAATACCATATAAAGTTATACCTTATAACGTATTGCTATATAACGTTATACGTTATAACGTAAAGCTACATAACGTTATACGTTATAACGTAATGCTACATAACGTAATACGTTATAACGTAATGCTACATAACGTTATTCGTTACAACGTAATGTTAAATAACGTTATATGTTATATCGTAATACTGCATAACGCCATACGTTATAACATATTCGACATAACGTAATACGTTATAACATAT
>NW_025219440.1:0-1299 GCF_014825855.1 Bombus pyrosoma | reverse complement strand
GTTGTATAGTATTATGATATAACGCATAACGTTATATAGTATTATGATATAACGTGTAACGTTATATAGTATTATGATATAACGTATAACGTTATATAGTATTACGATATAACGTATAACGATATGTGGTGTTACGTTGTAATCAATAACGTTATATGGTATTACGATATAACGTATAACGTTATATGGTATTAAGATATAACATATAACGTTATACAGTATTATGATATAATGCATAACGTTATATAGTATTATGATATAACGTATAACGTTATATAGCATTACGATATAACGTATAACGCTATATGGTATTACGATATAACGTATAACGATATGTGGTATTACGTTATAACGTATAACGTTAAGTAGTATTATGACATAACGTATAATGTTATGTGGTATTACGATATAACGTATAACGATATGTGGTATTACTTTGTAATCAATAACGTTATATGGTATTAGGATATAACGTATAACGTTATATGGTATTACGATATAACGTATAACGGTATGTGGTAATACTTTGTAATCAATAACGTTATATGGTATTACGATATAACGTATAACGATATGTGGTATTACATTATAAAGTATATCGTTAAGTACTGTTATGATATAATGTATAACGTTATATAGTATTATGATATAACGTATAACGATATGTGGTATTACGTTGTAATCAATAACGTTATATGGTATTACGATATAACGTATAACGTTATATGGTATTATGATATAACGAATAACATTATATGGTATTACGGTGTAACGTATAACGTTATATGGTATTATGATATATAGTATAACGTTATATAGTATTACAATATAACGTATAACATTGTATGGTATTACGATATAATGTATAACGATATGTGGTATTACATTATAAAGTATAACGTTAAGTAGTATTATGATATAACGTATAACGTTATATGGTATTACGATATAACGTATAACGATATGTGGTATTACTTTGTAATCAATAACGTTATATGCTATTACAATATAACGTATAACGTTATATGGTATTACGATATAACGTATAACACTATATGGTATTACGATATAACGTATAACGATATGTGGTATTACGTTATAACGTATAACGATATGTGGTATTACGTTATAACGTATAACGTTATATAGTATTATGATATAACGTATAACGTTATATAGAATTATGATATAACGTATAACGTTATATAGTATTATGATATATAGTATAACGTTATATAGTATTACGATATAACGTATAACGTTATATGGTATTACGACATAACGTATAACGATATGTGG
>NW_025219439.1:0-1298 GCF_014825855.1 Bombus pyrosoma | reverse complement strand
CGATAGTTCTATGTGCGTTATACACCACATACGTTGCCAAACAGTGGGCATGACATCCTGTTTGTCCTATCTTAACCTTCGGCGAGACCAAATCCAGCGCATTTGCAGTTTTGCATATTCGTGATTCAATATTCAATTCAACGTATCTCCGCTGCTATTGGTGATATGTCGATAATTCGATGCGCTTTACACTACACATATGCTGCCAAATACGTGGTACGATATCCGGTTTGCGCTATGTCAACTCTGGTCTAGCTTCAGAGCAGTGTATTTCCAGTTTTGCATATTCAAGCTTGAATATTCATCTGAACGTATCCCCGCTGATATTGGTGATATGTCGATAATTCGATGCGCGCTATACACCTCATGTGCTGTCAATACAGATCACGATATCCGGTTTGCGCTAAGTCAAGCCTGGTCTAGTTCAAATCCCGCGCATTTCCAGTTTTGCATATTCAATCTAGATTATTCATCTGAACGTATCCCCGCTGATATTGGTGATATGTCGATAATTCGATGCGCGCTATACACCTCATATGCTGCCAATACAGAGCACGATATCCTGCTTGCGCTAAGTCATGCCTGGTTTACGCCAAATCGCGCGTATTTGTACTCTTGCATATTCAGACTTCAATATTCAAATGAATGTTCATCAGCAGCTATTGGTCATCTGTCGGCGTCAGAATGCGCGTTATGCTCCACATACGCTGTGAAATACGAGGAACGACATCCGGCTTCCGCTACGTCAACTCTGTCCTAGGTAAAGTCTATCGTATTTCCAGTTTTGCATATTCAAGCTTGAATATTCATCTGAAAGTATCTCTGCTGCTATTGGTGATATGCAGATAATTCGATCCGCTTTACACTACTCATTTGCTGGCAAATACAGAGCACAACAATCGGTTTGCGCCTCGTCATATCTGCTCTAGATAAAGACCAGCGTAGTCCCAGCGTTGCATAATCCAGATTGAATATTCAATTCAAGGTATCTCCGCCGCTGTCGGTGATATGTCGGCATTTCAATGCGCGTTATTCCTCACATTTGCTGCCAAATATAGAGCACGACATCCGGTTTGCCCTTTGTCAAATCTGGTCCAGATCAAGACC
Source organism: Bombus pyrosoma (assembly GCF_014825855.1). Taxonomy (NCBI): domain Eukaryota; kingdom Metazoa; phylum Arthropoda; class Insecta; order Hymenoptera; family Apidae; genus Bombus; species Bombus pyrosoma. The sequence goes on along the minus strand of NW_025219439.1, from coordinate 191 downwards.
AGCGTAGTACCAGTTTTGCATATTCAGACTTCAATATACGATTGAACGTTTCGCTGTTGCTATTGGTCATATGTCGGCATTTCGATGCGCGTTATATTTCACATTTCCTGCGAAATACAGAGCACGACATCCAGTTTGCGCTTCGTAAACTCTGTTCTAGGTCAAGACCAGCGTAGTTCCAGTTTTGCATA
>NW_025219438.1:0-1292 GCF_014825855.1 Bombus pyrosoma | reverse complement strand
ATGGTAACTCGCTCTAACGTATATCGTTATATGGTAGTACGTTATGACGTATAACGTTCAGTAGTATTTCGTTATAACGTATAACATTATGTATTATAACGTTATAATGTATATCGTTATATAGTAATACGTTATAACGAACAACGTTATGTAGTACTACGTTACATCGTATAACGTGATATAGTATTACGTTATAACGCTTAGCGTTATACAGTATTACGTTATAACGTATATCGTTATGCAATATTACGTTATAACGTATAACATTATGCATCATCACGTTATAACGTAAATCGTTATATAGTAATACGTTATAACGTATATCGTTATGTAGTATTACGTTATATCGTATAACGTTATGTAGTATTACCATATAATGTATAACGTTATATCGTAATACGTTATAACGTAAAACGTCATGTATTATTACGTTATAACGTATAACGTTATGTATTATTACGTTATAACGTACATCGTTTTATGGTAATACGTTATAACGTATAATCTTATGTAATATTACGTTATAACGTATATCGTTATATAGTTATACGTTATAACGAACAAAGTTATGTGGTATTGCAATACATCGTATAACGTTATGTAGTATTACGTTGTAACGTCTAACGTTATGTAGTATTACTTTCTAACGTGTAACGTTATGTCGTAATACGTTATAACATGAAATCTTATGTAGTGTTAAGTTATAACGTATAGCATTATGCATTATTACGTTCTAGCGTATACCGTTACGGAATATTTCATTATATCGTATAACGTTATGCAGTACTACGTTATAACGTATAACGTTATATAGTAATACCATATATAGTAATATGCTATAACGTATATCGTTATATGGTAATACGTTATAACATATAACGTTCAGTAGTATTTCGTTATAACGTATAACGCTTTGTTGTATTACGTTTTATAACGTATATCGTTATATGGTAATACGTTCTAACGTATATCGTTATATGGTAGTACGTTATGTCGTATAACGTTCAGTAGTATTTCGTTATAACGTATAGCATTATGTATTATTACGTTATAACTTATATCGTTATATGGTAATACGTTATAACGTATAATGTTATGTAGTATTACGTTATAACGTATAACGTTATGTAGTATTACGCTATAACGTATAACGTTATGTCGTAATACGTTATAACGAATAATGTTATGTAGTATTACGTTATAACGTATAACGTTATGTAGTATTACGCTATAACGTATAACGTTATGTCGTAATACGTTATAACGAATTATGTTATGTAGTATTACGTTAT
>NW_025219437.1:0-1291 GCF_014825855.1 Bombus pyrosoma | reverse complement strand
TGTAGTATTATGTAATAACGTATAACGTTACATAGTATTAAGTTATAACGTATAGCGTTATATAGTATTACGTTATAACTTATAACGTTATGTAGCATTACCATATAACGTATAACGTTATATAGTGTTACTCAATAACGTATAACGTTATGAAGTATTATGTAATAATGTATAACATTATTTAGTATTATGTAATAACGTATAACGTTATATAGTATTACATTACAACGTATAACGATATATACTATTAGCTTATAACGTATAACGTTATGTGGTACTACGATATAACGTACTACGTTATGTAGTACTATATTATAACGTGTAACGTTATATACCATTACCTTCTACCGCACAACGATGTATAGCACTACCATATAACATGTAACGTTATACAGTGTTACGTTGTAGCGTATAACGTTATGTAGTATTATGTTATAACGTATAACGTTATGTGGTATTAAGATATGACGTATAACATTATATGGTATTACGTTATAACGTAAACCATTATTTGGTATTACATTATAACGTATAACGTTATATAGCATTACCATATAACGTATAACGTTATATAGTGTTACGTTATAAGTATAACGTTATGTAGTATTATGTAATAACGTATAACGTCATATAGCATTACCATATAACGTAGAACGTTATATAGCATTACCATATAGCGTATATCTTTATATTGTATTACGTTATAACGTATAACGTTATGTAGTATTTCACTATAACGTATAACGTTATATAGCATTACCGTATAACGTTATATAGCATTACCGTATAACGTATAACGTTATATAGTATTACTTTATATCGTATAGCGTTATGTAGTATTATGTTATAACGTATAACGTTATTTGGTATTAAGATATCACGCATAACGTTATATAGTATTACGTTATAACTAATAACGTTATGTAGCATTACCATATAACGTATAACGTTATATAGTGTTACGTTATAACGTATAGCGTTCTGTAGTATTATGTAATAACGTATAACATTATTTAGTATTATGTAATAACGTATAACGTTATATAGTATTACATTATAACGTATGACGCTATATCCTATTAGCTTATAACGTATAACGTTATGTGGAATTACGTTATAACGTAAAAGGTTATGTGGTATTACATTATGACGTATAACGTTATATAGCATTACCATATAACGTATAACGTTATATAGTACTAAGTTGTAACGTATAGCGTTATGTAGTTTTACATTATAACGTATAACGGTAGGTGGTCTTACGACATAACGTATTACGTTATGTAGTATT
>NW_025219436.1:0-1290 GCF_014825855.1 Bombus pyrosoma | reverse complement strand
TTACGTTATAACGAATAACGTTATATAGCATTACATTATAACGTATAACGGTATGTGGTATTACGATATAACTTATTACGTTATGTAGTATTACATTATAATTTATAACGTTATATACTATTACCTTATAACGTATATCGTTATGTAGTAGTACGTTATAGCGCATAACGTTATATAGCGTTACGTTATAACGTATAACGTTATGTGGTATTACGTTATAACGTATTACGTTATGTAGTATTACATTATATCTCATAACGTTATATACTATTAGCTTATAACGTATAACGTTATATAGTATTACGTTATAACGTATATCGTTATATAGTATTACGTCATAACGTATAACGTTATGTGGTATTACGATATAACGTATTACGTTATGTAGTATGACATTGTAACGTATAACGTTATATACTATTAGCTTATAACGTATAACGTTATATAGTATTACGTTATAACGTATATCGTTATATAGCATTACATTATAACGTATAACGGTATGTGGTATTACGATATAACGTATTACGTTATGTCATATTACATTATAACGTGTAACGTTATATACTATTAGCTTATGACGTATAACATTTTATAGTACCACGTTATAACGTATAACGTTATATACAATTATCTTATAACGTATAACGTTATGTAGTATTACGCTATAGCGTATAACGTTATGTGGTATTACGATATAACGTATTACGTTATGTAGTATGACATTGTAACGTATAACGTTATATACAATTAGCTTATGACGTAAAACATTATATAGTATTACGTTATAACGTACAACGTTATATAGCATTACATTACAACGTATGACGGTATGTGGTATTACGTTATAACGTATTACCTTATGTAGTATTACATTATAACGTGTAACGTTATATACTATTAGCTTATGACGTATAACGTTAAGTAGTATTACGTTATAGCGTATAACGTTATATAGCATTACATTATAACGTATAACGATATGTGGTATTACGATATAACGTATTACGTTATGTAGTATTACATTATAACGTGTAACGTTATATACTATTAGCTTATGACGTATAACGTTATGTAGTACTACGTTATAGCGTATAACGTTATATAGCATTACATTATAACGTATAACGGTATGTGGTATTACGATATAACGTATTACGTTATGTAGTATTACATTATAACGTGTAACGTTATATACTATTAGCTTATAACGTATAACGTTATGTAGTATTACGTTATAGCGTATAACGTTATATAGCATTACATTATAACGTATAACGGTATGTGGTA
>NW_025219435.1:0-2100 GCF_014825855.1 Bombus pyrosoma | reverse complement strand
AACGTTCTGTAGTATGATGATATAACGTATAACGTAATATGCTATTACGATATAGCGTATATAGTTATACGGTATCACGATATAACATATAACGTTATATAGTACTACGTTATGACGTAAAACGATGTGTAGTATTATGATGTAACGTATAACGTTACATGATATGACATTATAACGTATAACCTTATACAGCATTACGATATAACATATAACGTTATATAGTACTACGCTATGACGTATAACGTTCTGTAGTATGATGATATAGCTTATAACGTTATATATACTACGTTATGACGTATAACGTTCTGTAGCATGATGATATAACGTATAACGTTATATGCTCTTACGATATAGCATATAACGTCATGCGGTATTACGATATAACATATAACGTTATATAGTACTTGGTTATGACGTATAACGTTCTATAGTATTACGTTATAGCGTATAACGTTATATGGTATTACGATATAACACATAACGTTATATGTTTCTACGATACAGCATATAATGTTATACCGTATTACGATATAACATATAACATTGTATAGTACTACGTTATGACTTATAACGTTATATATACTACGTTATGACGTATAACGTTCTGTAGCATGATGATATAACGTATAACGTTATATGCTCTTACGATATAGCATATAACGTCATGCGGTATTACGATATAACATATAACGTTATATAGTACTACGTTATGACGTATAACGTCGTACAGTATTACGTTATGACGTATAACGTTGTGCAGTATTATGATATAACGTATAACGTTATACGTTTCTACGATACAGCATATAATGTTATACCGTATTACGATATAACATATAACATTGCATAGTACTGCGTTATGACTTATAACGTTATATATACTACGTTATGACGTATAACGTTCTGTAGCATGATGATATAACGTATAACGTTATATGCTCTTACTATATAGCGTATAACGTTATACGGTATTACGATATAACATATAACGTTATATAGTACTTGGTTATGACGTATAACGTTCTATAGTATTACGTTATAGCGTATAACGTTATATGGTATTACGATATAACACATAACGTTATATGTTACTACGATATAGCGTATAACGTTATACGGTATTACGAAATAACATATAACGTTGTATAGTACTACGTTATGACGTATAACGTTGAATAGTATTACGTTATGACGTATAACGATGTGTAGTATTATGATATAATCTATAATGTTACATAGTATGAAGTTATAACGTATAACTTTATACAGTATTACGATATAACGTATAACGTCAATTAGTAATACGTAATGACTTATAACGTTATATATACTACGTTATGACGTATAATGTTCTGTAGTATGATGATATAACTTATAACGTTATATAGTACTACATTATGACGTAAAACGATGTGTTGTATTTTGATATAACGTATAACATTACATGGTATGACGTTATAACGTATAACCTTATACAGTATTACGATATAACGTATAACGTTATATAGTACTACGTTATGACGTATAACGTTGTATAGTATTACGTTATGACGTATAACGTTGTGCAGTATTATGATGTAACGTATAACGTTATACGGTATTACGATATAGCGTATAACGTTATATAGTACTGGGTTACGACATATAACGTTGTATAGTATTACGTTATAGCGTATAACGTCATATGGTATTACGATATAACATCTAACGTTGTATGTTAATACGATATATCGTATAGCGTTATACGGTATTACGATATAACATATAACGTTATATAGTACTACGTTATGACGTATAACGTTCTGTAGTATGATGATATAACGTATAACGTTATATAGTACTACGTTATGACGTATAACGTTGTATAGTATTACGTTATGACGTATAACGTTGTGCAGTATTATGTTATAACGTATACCGTTATATGCTATTACGATATAGCGTATAACGTTATACGGTAGAACGATATAACATATAACGTTATATAATACTACGCTATGACGTATAACGTTCTGTAGTATGATGATATAGCTTATAACGTTATATAGTACTACGTTATGGCGTAAAACGATGTGTAGTATTATGATGTAACGTATAACG
>NW_025219434.1:0-1287 GCF_014825855.1 Bombus pyrosoma | reverse complement strand
ACTATATAACGTTGAACGTTATATCATAATACAATATAACGTTATACGTTATATCGTAATACTATATAACGTCATACGTTATAACGTAATACCATATAACGTTATACGCAATATCATAATAATATATAACGTTATACGTTATATCGTAATACCATATAACGTTATACGTTATGCCGTAATACTATATAACGTTATACGTTATAACGTAATGCCATATAACGTTATACGTTATATCATAATACTATATAACGTTGAACGTTATATCATAATACAATATAACGTTATACGTTATATCGTAATACTATATAAAGTCATACGTTAAAACGTAATACCATATAACGTTATACGCAATATCATAATAATATATAACGTTATACGTTATATCGTAATACCATATAACGTTATACGTTATGTCGCAATACTATATAATGTTATACGTTATATCATAATACTATATAACGTTATACGTTATAACGTAATAACATATATCGTTATACGTTATATCGTAATACATTATAACGTTATACGTTATATCGTAATACCATATAACGTTATACGTTATGTCGTAATACTATATAATGTTATACGTTATATCATAATACTATATAACGTTATACGTTATATCGTAATACTATATAACGTTTTACGTTATATCGTAATACTATATAACGTCATGCGTTATAACGTAATACCATATAAAGTTATTCGCAATATCATAATACTATATAACGTTATACGTCATATCGTAATACTATATAACGTTATACTATATATCATAATACTATATAACGTTTTACGTTATATCGTAATACTATATAACGTTATACGTTATATCCTAATACTATATAACGTTTTACGTTATCACGTAATAACATATATCGTGATACGTTATATCGTAATACTTTATAACGTTATACGTTATATCGTAATGCCATATAACGTTATACGTTATATCGTAATACTATATAACGTTATACGTTATATCGTAAAACCGTATAACGTTATACGTTATATCGTAATACTATATAACGTTATACTATATATCATAATACGATATAACGTTATACTATATATCATAATACTATATTACGTTATACGTTATAACGTAATACCGCATATCGTTATACGTTATATCGTAATACCATATAACCTTATTGATTTCAACGTAATACCACATACCGTTATACGTTGTATCGTAATAACATATAACGTTATACGTTATATCATAATACTATATAACGTTATTCGTTATATCGTAATACTATATAACGTTATATGTTATATCGT
>NW_025219433.1:0-1285 GCF_014825855.1 Bombus pyrosoma | reverse complement strand
ATTACGATATATCGTATAACGTTATATAGTATTACCTTATAACGTATAACGTTATATAGTATTACGATATAACTTATAACGTCATATGGTAATATGATATAACGTATAAAGGTATGTAGTATTACGTTATTTTGTATAACGTCATGTAGTATAACGTTACAACGTGTAACTTTATATAGTATTGCGTTATAACGTTTAACGTTATGTAGCATTACGTTATAGCGTATGACGTTATGTAATATTACGTTTTAACGTATAACGTTATGTAGTATTACGTTATAATGTATACGTTATGTAGTACTACTATGTAACGTATAACGTTATGTAGTACAACGTTATAACGTATAACGTGATGTAGTATTACGATATAACGTCTAACGTTACGTAGCATTACGTTATAGCGTATAACGTTATATATTATTGCGATATAACGTATAACGTTATGTAGCATTACGATATGACGTAACACGTTATGCGGTATTACGATATAACGTATAAGGATATGTAGTTTTACGATATAACGTATTACGTTATGTACTATTACGTTATAACGATTAACACTAAGTAACATTACGATATAACGCATAATGTTAAGTAGTATTACGATATATCGTATAACGTTATATAGTATTACCTTATAACGTATAACGTTATGTAGTTCTACGATATAACGTATAACGTTATGTAGCATTGCGATATAGCGTATAACAATATATATTATTACATTAAAACGTATAACGTTATGTAGCATTACGTTCTTGCGTATAACGTTATGTAGTATTACGATATAACGTATAACGTTATGTAGCATTGCGATATAGCGTATAACAATATATATTATTACATTTTAACGTATAACGTTATGTAGCATTACGTTATTGCGTATAACGTTATGTAGTATTACGATATAACGTATAACGTTATGTAGCGTTACGTTATAGAATATAACGTTATGTAGTATTACGATATAACGTATAACGTTATGTAGCATTACGATATGACGAACCACATTATGCAGCATTACGGTATAGCGTATAACGTTTTGTGGTGTTACGTTATAACGTATAACGTTATATAGTATTACGGTATAACGTATAACGTTATATACTAATACGATATAACGTATAACGTTATATGGTAATATGATATAACGTATATCGATATGTAGTATTACGATATAGCGTATAAAGCTATGTAGCGCTACGATATAACGTATAACGATATGTTGTATTACGACATAATGTATAGCGTTATGTAGCATTACGATATAACGTATAACGTTATG
>NW_025219432.1:0-1281 GCF_014825855.1 Bombus pyrosoma | reverse complement strand
TTACAACGTATAACGTTATGTAGAATTATGTTATAACGTATAACGTTATATAGTAATACGCTATAACGTATGGCGTTATGTAGAATTACGTTATAACGTATAACGTTATATAGTAATACGATATAACGTATAACCTTATGTAGTAATATGTTACAACGTATAACGTTATATAGGATTACGATATAACGTATAACATTATAAGGTAATATGTTATAACGTATAACGATATGTAGTATTACTTGATAACGTCTAACGTTATATACTATTACGATATAACTTATAACGTTATGTAGTGTTACGTTATAACATATAACGTTATGTAGTATAGCGTTACAACGAAAAACGTTATATGGTATTACGATATCATGTATAACGATATGTAGTATTACGATATAACGTATAACGTTATATAGTATTACGTTATAACGCATAACGTTATGTAGCATTACGTTATAGCGTATAACGTTATGTAGCATTACGCTATAACGAATCACGTTATGTAGCATTACGATATAACGTATAATGTTATGTAGTATTACGTTGTAACGTATAACGTTATAAGGTATTACGATATAACGTATAACGTTATGTAGTGTTACGTTATAACATATAACGATATGTAGTGTTACGTTATAACGTACAACGTTATATAGTAATACGATATAACGTATAACGGTATGTCGTAATATGTTACAACGTATATCGTTAAATAGGCTTACGATATAGTGTATAACCTTATAAGGTAATATGTTATAATGTATAACGATATGTAGTATTACCTTATAACGCATAACGTTATGTAGTATAACGTTACTACGAAAAACGTTATATGGTATTACGATATAACGTATAGCGCTATGTAGTGTTACGTTATAGCGTATAACGTTATGTAGTATTACATTGTAACGTATAACGTTATAAGGTATTACAATATAACGTATAAAGATATGTAGTATAGCGATATAGCTTATAACGTTATATAGTATTACGTTATAACGTATAACGTTATGTAGTATTATGTTATAACGTATAACGTTATGTAGCAATACGTTAGAGCGTATAAAGTTATGTAGCATTACGACATAAAGTATATCGTTATAAGGTATTACGCTATAACGTATAACGTTTCATTTTATTACGACATAACGTGCAACGATATGTAGTATTACGATATAACGTATGGCGATATGTAGCATTACGTTATAGCGTATAACGTTATGTAGTATTACGTTACAACGAATAACGTTATGTAGTATTACGATATAACGTGTAAGGATATGT
>NW_025219431.1:0-1275 GCF_014825855.1 Bombus pyrosoma | reverse complement strand
CGTTATAGGACAAATCGTAACACCACATAACGTTATACGTTATATAGTAGTACCACATAACGTTATACGTTATATCGTATTTCTATATGACGTTATACGTTATATCCTAATACTACATCACGTTATACCTTATATCGTAATACCACATAACGTTATAAGTTATAACGTAATACTACATAACGTTATGCGTCATATCGTAACGCCACATAACGTTATAAGTTATAACGTAATACTACATAACGTTATGCGTCATATCGTAACGCCACATAACGTTATACGTTATATCGTAATACCACATAACGTTATACCTTATTTCATAATACCACGTAGCGTTATACAATATAACATAATACTATATAACGTTACACGTTATAACGTAATGCTATATCACGTTATACGTTATATCGTAATACCACATATCGTTATACATCATATCGTAAAACCACATAACGATATACTTCATATCGTAATGCCACATAACGTTATACGTTAGGTCGTAATACCACATAACGTTATTCGTTATATCGTAATACGACATAGCGTTATTCGTTATATCGTAATACCACATAACGTTATACGTCATATCGTAATACCACATAACGTTATACGTCATATCGTTATACCACGTAGCGTTATACAATATAACGTGATACTTTATAACGTTATACTAAATAGCGTAATACCATATAACGTTATACCTTATTTCATAATAAAATGTAGCGTTATACGTTTTAACGAAACACCACATAACGTTATACGTTATATCGTACTACTATATAACGTTATACGTCATATCGTAACACCACATAACGGTATACGTTATATCGTAAAAACACATAACGTTATACGTTATATCATAATACCACATAACGTTATACGTCATATCGTAACACCACATAACGTTATACGTTATATCGTAACACCACATACCATTATTCGTTATATCGTATTGCTATATTACGTTATGCGCTATATCCTAGTACTTCATTACGTTGTACGTCATATCGTAACACCACATAACGTTATACCATAATTCATAATACTATGTAGCGTCATACGATATAACATAATACTATACAACGTTATACTAAATAGCGTAATACCATATAACGTTATACGCCATACCGTAATACCACATAACGTTATACGTTATAACGAAGCACCATATAACGTTATACGTTATATCGTAATACCACATATCGTTATAGGTTATATCGTAATACCACGTAACGTTATACGTCATATCGTAATACCACATAACATTATACGTTATAT
>NW_025219430.1:0-1273 GCF_014825855.1 Bombus pyrosoma | reverse complement strand
TTACATAACGTTATACGCTATAACGTAACACAACATATCCTTATACGTTATATCGTAATGCTACATAACGTTATACGTTATTTCGTACTACCATATAACGTTATACGTAACATCGTAATACTACATACCTTTACACGTTATATCGTAATGCTACATATCGATATACGTTATATCGTAATACTATATAACGTTATACGTTTTAACGTAATATTACATAACGTTATACGCTATAACGTAATGCCACATAGCATTATACGTTATATCGTAATGCTACATAACGTTACACGTTATATCGTAATACTATATAACGTTATACGTTGTAACGTAATATTACATGACGTTATATGCTATAACGTAATAGTACATAATGTTATACGTTATATCGTAACACTACATATCCTTATCCGTTATATCGTAATGCTACATAACGTTATTCGTTATATCGTTATACTATATAACATAATACGATGTAACATAATAGTACATAATGTTATACGTTATATAGTAATACTACATACCCTTACACGTTATATCGTAATACTACATAACGTTATACGTTATATCATAATGCTACATAACGTTATACGCTACAACGTAATACTACATAACGATATTCGTTATATCGAAATGCTACATAACGTTATACGTTATATCGTAATACTATATAATGTTATACGCTATAACGTAATACTACATAAGGTTATACGTTATATCGAAAAAACATTACGTTGTACGTTATATCGTAATACTATTTAGCGTTATACGTTGTAACGTAATATTACATAACGTTATACGCTATAACGTTATGCCACATAGCGTTATTCGTTATAACGTAATGCTACATAACGTTCTACGTTATATCGTAATACTATATAACGTCATATGTAATAACATAATACCACATAGCGTTAAACGGTATAACTTAATACTGCATAACGAAATAAGTTATACCGTAATAGTACACAACGTTATACGTTATATCGTAATGCTACATAACCTTATACGTTATATCGTAACGCTATATATCGTTATACGGTATAACGTGATAGTACATAATGTTATTCGTTATATAGTTGTCGGAGAAGCGCTGGGATTAGGGTCGTGGGCGTCTAATGAATCTTCACGAGGGTTTGCCATTGATGCGGTACGACACAGGTGAAGTTTATTGCTGTGATGAAGGTGTTACAATCTTGGTGGCTTATCACGGTGGTTGTGCGCTCGCGAAGTTAGTCACAGTGACCCCAGGTCCGATAACGAATCCGCGGTCAACGGG
>NW_025219429.1:0-1272 GCF_014825855.1 Bombus pyrosoma | reverse complement strand
ACATCAAAATGCCAACATATGACCAATAGCAGAGGATACATGATCAATTGAATATTGTAGCATGAATATGCACAACTGCAAATTCACAGGATTTAACATAGACCAAAGTTGTCATGGCGCAGACCGTATGTCGTACTCCGTATTTGGCGGCAAATGTGGCCTATAATGCGCATTTTATTGTCGACATATCGCCAATAGTTCCTGAGGTACGTCCAGATGAATATTTAAGCTTGAATATGCAAAACTGATAATCCGCTGGGCGTAAACCATACCAGAGTTGACGTAGCGCAAACCGGATACCGTGCGCTGTATTGACAGCATATGTGAAGTATAACGCGCATTGAATTGTCGACATATCACCAATATTAGCGGGGATACTTTCAGATGGATATTGCAGACCGAATGTGCAAAAGTGAAAATACGCTGGGTTTGGCATTGCCCAGAGTTGACATAGCTCAAACCGGATGAAGCGCCCAGTATTTGGCAGCATATGTGTAGTATAACGCGCATTGAATCGTCAACATGACACCAATAGCAGCGGATATACGTTCAGATGAATATTCATGCTTGAATATGCAAAACTGGAAATACGCTGGTCTTGACCTAGGATCGAGTTGACATAGCGTAAACCGGATGTCGTTCCACGTATTTCGCAGCATTTCGGGAGTGTAAATCGTATTGAATTATCATCATATCAACAATAGCAGCGGAGATGCGTTCGGATGAATACTAATGCTTGAATATGCAAGACTGAAAATGCGCGTGTCTAGACATAGAACAGAGTTAACATAGCTCAAACCGGATGTCGTTCTACGTATTTAGCAGCATAGCTGGAGCATAAAGCGCATCGAATTTTCCACATATCACCAGTATCAGCGGAGATACCTTCAATGGAATAGTCAAGAGTGAATAAGCAGAACAGTAATTACATTGGATTTGTCCCGAATCGGAGTTGACACAGCGTAAAGTGCAGGTTGAGCGCTGTATTTGTAGCAAATGTGAAGTACAATGCGTATCGAATTATCGACAAATCACCAATATCACTGGGGATACGTTCAGATGAATATTGAAGTCCGAATGTGCAAAATTGCAAATACGCTGGGTTTCGCTATGATCAGAGTTGACGTAGCTCAAACCTGATGTTGTGCTCTATATTTGGCAGCATATGTGGTGTACAACGTGCATTCAATTATCGACATATCACCAGTAGCAGCGGAGATACGATCAGATGAATATTCATACTAGAATATGCAAAACTGGAAATACGCTGGC
>NW_025219428.1:0-1269 GCF_014825855.1 Bombus pyrosoma | reverse complement strand
CAGCGAAATATCGACAATGTCACTTACTTTGACGCTCAGTCGTGCATAGCGTTACATTCATTCGGTTAAAGTGGAATACTACCTGTATCGTTGCAGATCCGTTATTGAATATTAAATAAAAAATATCACCGCTGTAATTAAAGATTTATCGCTAATTCGATGCGAGAAATACTCCTCATTTGCTTCCAAATGCAACGCATATCATACGGTTTGGGCTATCTCAACTCTGATCACTGACAAATCCAGCGTAATTGCAGATTGTCATATTCAGGCTTTCATGTTCATATCAAAGTGTCTCCGTTTCTATATCTGACATGTCGATAATTTGGTGCGCATGATACTTCACAAATGCTGCCAAATACGTGGAACGACATGTTGCTTTCGCTACGTCATATCTGTCCTAGGTCAAGACCAGCGTATTTCCAGTTTTGCGTATTCAAGCATGATTATTAGTCTGAACGTATCTCCGCTGCTATCTGAGATATGCCTTCAACCCTGTGCGCTTTGTATTCCATATATGTTGCGATATACGTGGTACGACATCCGGATTGCGCTATGTCAACTCTGGTCTAGGTTAAGATCAGCATATTTCCAGCTTTGCATATTCAGACAGCAATAATCAATTGAACGTTTCTCAGCTGATATTCGTCATATGTCGGCACTTCAATGCCCGTTACACTTCACATATGCTGCCAAATACTGGGCGCGACATCCGGTTTGCACTACGTCAACTCTGGTTAAGGTTCAGAGCAGCGTATTTCCAGTTTTGCATATTCAAGCATGAATATTCATCTGAACGCGTCTCCGCTGATATTGGTGATATCTCGATAATTCGATGCGCGTTATTCACCTCATATTCTGGCAATACACAGCACGACATTCGGTTTGAGCTACGTCAACTCCGGTCTAGTTTAAGACCAGCGCATTTCCAGTTTTACATATTCAAGCTTGAATATTCATCAGAAAGTATCTGCGCTGCCATTGTTGACGTATTGATAAATCGATGCGCATTATACTCCACGTATGCTGCCAAATACAGAGCACGACAATCGGCTTGCGCTACGTCACCCCTTGTCTGGGTTAAGACGAGTGTACTGCCAGTTTTTCATATTAAAGCACGAATATTCACCTGTATTTATCACCGCCGCTATCCGAGATATGGCTTAAACCCTGTGCGCGTTATATTCCATATATACTGCGAAATACGTGGTACGACATCTGGTTTGCGGTATGTCAACTCTGGTCTTGGTCAAGACCAGCGTAGTTTCA
>NW_025219427.1:0-5047 GCF_014825855.1 Bombus pyrosoma | reverse complement strand
ACGTTATACGTTATATCGTATTACTATATAACGACATACGTTATAACGAAATACTGCATGACGGTATACGTTATAACGTAATACTATATAACGTTAAACGTTACAACATAATAATATATCACGTTATACGTTATAACGTAGTACTACTGAACGTTATTCGTTATAACGTAATTCTACATAACGATATACGTTATAATATGCTACCATATAACGATATATGTTATAACGTATTACCATATAACGATATACGTTATAACGAAATACTACATAACGGTATACGTTATAACGTAATACTATATAACGTTAAACGTTACAACGTAATCCTATATTACGTTATACGATATAACGTAATGCTACATAACATTGTACGTCATAACATAATACTACTGAACGTTATACGTTATAACGTATTACCATATAACGATATACGTTATACCGAAATACTACATGACGGTATACGTTATAACGTAATACTATATAACGTTAAACGTTACAACGTAATACTATATTACGTTATACGATATAACGTAATGGTACATAACATTGTACGTCATAACATAATACTACTGAACGTTATACGATGTAACGCAATATTACATAACGTTATACGTTATATCGTATTACCATATAACGATATACGTTACAACGTAATACTATATATAATGTTAAACGTTATAACGTAATACGACATTACGTTATACGCTATAACGTAATTCTACACAACGTTATACGTTATAACGTAATACTACATAACGTTATACCTTATAACGTATTACCATATAACGATATACGTTGTAACCTAATTCTATATGAGATTATACGTTATAACGTAATACTATATTTCGTTATACGATATAACGTAATGCTACATAACATTATACGTTATAACATAATACTACTGAACGTTATACCTTATAACGTATTACCATATAACGATATACGTTATAACGTAATACTACATAACGTTATACATGATAACGTATTACTATATAACGATATACGTTATAAAGTGATACTATATCACGTTATATGTTATAACGTAATGCTACATAACGTTATACGTTATAACGTAGTACTACTGAACGTTATACGTTATAACGTAATACTATATATAACGTTAAACGTTATAACGCAATTCTACATAACGATATACGTTATAATGTACTACCATATAACGATATATGTTATAACGTATTACCATATAACGATATACGTTATAACGAAATACTACATAACGGTATACGTTATAACGTAATACTATATAACGTTAAACGTTACAGCGTAATCCTATATTACGTTATACGATATAACTTAATGCTACATAACATTGTACGTCATAACATAATACTACTGAATGTTATACGTTATAACGTATTACCATATAACGATATAGGTTATAACGTAATACTACATAACGTTGTACATGATAACGTATTACTATATAATGATATACTTTATAAAATAATACAATCTCACGTTATATGCCATAACGTGATGCTACATAACGTTATATGTTATAACGTAATACTTCTGAACGTTATACGTTATACGTTATAACGAAATACTACTGAACTTTATACGTTATAACGTATTATCATATAACGATAAACGTTATAGCGAATTACTACATAACGGTATACGTTATAGCGTAATACTATATAATGTTAAGCGTTACAACGTAATAATATGTCACGTTATACGATATAACGTATTACCATATAACGGTAAGCGCTATAACGTAATACTACATTACGTTATACGATGTAACGTAATATTGCATAACGTTATACGTTATATCGTATTACTATATAACGATATACGTTATAACCTAATTATATATGACGTTGTACGTTATAACGTAATACTATATTAGGTTATACGATATAACGTAATGCAACATAGCATTATACGTCATAACATAAAACTACTGAACGTTATACTTTATAACGTATTACCATATAACGATATACGTTATAACGTAATACTATATATAATGTTAAATGTTATAACGTAATACGACATTACGTTATACGCTATAACGTAATACTACATAACGTTATACGTTATAACGTAACACTACATAACGGTATACGTTATAACGTAATACTATATAACGTTAAACGTTACAACGTAATACTATATTACGTTATACGATATAACGTGATGCTACATAACGTTATACGTTATAACGTAATACTACTGAACGTTATACCTTATGACGTATTACCATATAACGATGTACGCTATAACGTAATACTACATAACGTTATACGATGTAACGTAATATTGCACGACGTTATACGTTATATGATATTACCATATAACGACATACGTTATAACGAAATACTACATGACGGAATACGTTATAACGTAATACTATATAATGTAATACTACATAACGATATACGATATAACGTCCTACCTCATAACGATATACGTTATAACGTATGACCATATAACGATATACGTTATGACGTTATACTACATAACGTTATACGTTATAACGTAATACTATATAACGTAATTCTTCCTAACGATATACGATATAACGTACTACCATATAACGATATATGTTATAACATATTACCATATAACGATACACGTTATAACGAAATACTACATAACGGTATACGTTATAACGTAATACTATATAACGTTAAACGTTACAACATAATAATATATCACGTTATACGTTATAACGTATTACCATATAACGATATACGCTATAACGTAATACTATATATAACGTTAAACGTTATAACGTAATTCTACATAACGATATACGTTATAATGTGCTACCGTATAACGATATACGTTATAACGTAATACTACATAACGTTATACATGATAACGTATTAGTATATAACGATATACGTTATAAAATAATACTATATCACGTTATATGTTATAACGTGATGCTACATAACGTTATACGTTATAACGTGATGCTGCATTACGTTGTACGTTATAACGTACTACCATATAACGATATACGTTATAACGTATGACCATATAATGATATACGTTATGACGTTATACTACATAACGTTATACGTTATAACGTAATACTATATAACGTAATACTACATAACGATACACGATATAACGTACTACCATATAACGATATACGATATAGCGTACTACCATATAACGATATACGTTATATCGTATTACCATATAACGATATACGTTATAGCGTATTACTACATAACGGTATACGTTATAACGTAATACTATATAACGTTAAACGTTACAACATAATAATATATCACGTTATACGTTATAACGTATTACCATGTAACGATATACGTTATAACGTAATACTACATAATGTTTTACGTTATAACGTAATACGACATTACGTTATACGCTATAACGTAATACTACATAACGTTATACGTTATAACGTAATACTACATAACGTTATACGATGTAACGTAATATTACATAACGTTATACGTTATATCGTATTACTATATAACGACATACGTCATAACGAAATACTACATGACGGTATACGTTATAATGTAATACTATATAACGTAATACTACATAACGATATACGATATAACGTCCTACCTCATAACGATATACGTTATAACGTATGACCATATAACGATATACGTTATGACGTTATACTACATAACGTTATACGTTATAACGTAATACTATATAACGTAATACTTCATAACGATATACGATATAACGTACTACCATATAACGATATATGTTATAACATATTACCATATAACGATACACGTTATAACGAAATACTACATAACGGTATTCGTTATAACGTAATACTATATAACGTAATACTACATAACGGTATACGTTACCACGTAATACTATATAACGATATACGATATAGCGTACTACCATATAACGATATACGTTATATAGTATTACCATATAACGATATACGTTATAGCGTATTACTACATAACGGTATACGTTATAACGTAATACTATATAACGTTAAACGTTACAACATAATAATATATCACGTTATACGTTTTAACGTATGACCATATAACGATATACGTTATGACGTTATACTACATAACGTTATACGTTATAACGTAATACTATATAACGTAATACTACATAACGATACACGATATAACGTACTACCATATAACGATATACGTTATAACGAAATACTACATAACGGTATACGTTATAACGTAATACTATATAACGTTAAACGTTACAACGTAATAATATATCACGTAAAACGATATAACGTATTACCATATAACGATATGCGCTATAACGTAATACTACATAACGTTATACGATGTAACGTAATGTTACATACCGTTATACGTTATATCGTATTACTATATAACGATATACGTTATAACCTAATTATATATGACGTTATACGTTATACGATATATCGTAATGCTACATAACATTATACGTCATAACATAATACTACTGAACGTTATACTTTATAACGTATTACCATATAACGATACACGTTATGACGTTATACTACATAACGTTATACGTTATAACGTAATACTATATAACGTAATACTACATAACGATACACGATATAACGTACTACCATATAACGATATATGTTACAACGTATTACCATATAACGATGTACGTTATAACGAAGTACTACATAACGGTATACGTTAAACGTTACAACGTAATACTATATTACGTTATACGATATAACGTATTACCATATAACGATATGCGCTATAACGTAAAACTACATAACGTTATACGATGTAACGTAATATTACATAACGTTATACGTTATATCGTATTACTATATAACGATATACGTTATAACGTATTACCATATAACGATATACGTTATAACGAAATACTACATGACGGTATACGTTATAACGTAATACTATATAACGTTAAACGTTACAACGTTATAATATATCACGTTATACGTTATAACGTATCACCATATAACGATATACGCTATAACGTAATACTACATAACGTTATACGTTATAACGTAATACTATATAACGTAATACTACATAACGGTATACGTTACCACGTAATA
>NW_025219426.1:0-1261 GCF_014825855.1 Bombus pyrosoma | reverse complement strand
ATATAACGTATAACGTTATATGGTATTACGTTATAACGTATGACGTTACATAGCATTACGATATAACGTATATCGTTATATTGTATTATGATATAACGTATAACGTTATATAGTATTATGATGTATCGTATAACGTTATACAGTATTATGCTATAACGTATAACGTTATATAGTATTACGATATAACGTATAACGTTATACAGAATTACGATATAACGTATAACGTTATATGGTATTAGGACATATCGTATAACGTTATATGGTATTACGATATAACGTATAACGTTATATATTATTATGATATTGCGTATAACGTTACATGGTATTACGTTATAACGTATGACGTTACATAGCATTACGATATAACGTATAACGTTATATTGTATTATGATATAACGTATAACGTTATATGGCATTACGTTATAACGTATGACGTTATATAGTATTACGCTATAACGTATGACGTCATATAGTATTACGATATCACATATAACGTTATATGGTATTACGATATAACGTATAACGTTATATGGTATTACGATATAACGTATCACGATATGTGGTATTACGATATAACGTATAACGTTATATAGTATTACGATATAACGTATAACGTTATATGGTATTACGATATAACGTATAACATTATATAGTATTATGATGTATCGTATAACGTTATACAGTATTATGCTATAACGTATAACGTTATATAGTATTACGATATAACGTATAACGTTATGCAGAATTACGATATAACGTATAACGTTATATGGTATTACGACATATCGTATAACGTTATATGGTATTACGAAATAACGTATAACGTTATATGGTATTACGAAATAACGTATAACGTTATATAGTATTACGATATAACGTATAACGTTATATAGTATTACGATATAACGTATAACATTATATAGTATCACGACATAACGTATAACGTTATATGGTATTACGATATAACGTATAACGTTATATATTATTATGATATTGCGTATAACGTTATATGGTATTACGTTATAACGTATGACGTTACATAGCATTACGATATAACGTATCACGTTATATTGTATTATGATATAACGTTCAATGTTATATAGTATTATGATATAACGTATAACGTTATATGGCATTACGTTATAACGTATAACGTTATATAGTATTACGCTATAACGTATGACGTTATATAGTATTACGATATCACATATAACGTTATATGGTATTACGATATAACGTATACCGTTATATGGTATTACGT
>NW_025219425.1:0-1261 GCF_014825855.1 Bombus pyrosoma | reverse complement strand
TTCTTAGTATTGCATTGTATATTATTGTCATTAGTCGTATCGCTTTTGGAGGAAGGTTTTTCAAGATTTTGCCATTGATTAGGTCTATTCCAGGTGCTTTATTGTTTTTTGTTTTTTCGATTATGTTTCTAATTTCTTGAGCTGTTGTTTTAGGTATGGTGTATTGCTTGTCAGTTGAGGTACTAGTGGTTGGCGCATCCTCGTCCGTATGACAATTGAGATTGCTGTTGTTGATATTATGTGGTGTAAATGTGTTGCATAGGTGCTTGGAAAATTCTGCAGCTTGCTCTTCGTTGCTTCTTGTCCATGTGTTATCTGCTTTTCTGATTGCTGGAACTAGTTTTATTGGCTTCTTTATTTTTTTCGTGGCTTTCCATAGGGAGCAGTTGGAGTTCTCGTGTGCAGAGAGTGTCTCTATGAACTTTGTGAATTCGTTATTATTGTGCTCTTTTATTTTGTTTTTTATTTCCTTTGCAAGTTTGTTTAGGTGTTTTTTGTTTTCTCGTGATCTATGTTTTTGCCATTTTGCTTTCGCTTTTCTTTTTTCTCTAATTTTTTTAAGGATGTCTGGCGGAATTATTTTTGTTTGTCTTTTGGTTGCTTCAGGTATAGTGGTTGTCCATGCTTCTTCTTGAATAGTTTCTGTAAATGTTGTTACTGCCTGTTCAATGTGTCCAGGTGTTTTTAATGGGATGTTGCAGTTGATCTTACTCTCGATTATTTCTTTAAATGATTGCCATTTGGTGGTTTTATTGCATAGTATATCTGAATTGTTATAAAGTATTGGTTCATTTCTGTATGTAATTATTATGGGTGTATGATCGGACTAAGCTCTAGATTGGGTGCTATTTTTAGCTTATTTGCGTTTATTCCCTTTGTAACTGCAAAATCGAGTAGGTCAGGTATTTTGCTCAGGTCTGTCGGCTAGTATGTCGGTCTTCCTGTGGATAATATATTGAGGTTATTGTTTCTAATGTATTTTTCCAGGGTTCTACCTCGAGGTGAAGTAATTCTTGATCCCCATAGTGTGTGCTTTGATTTGTAGTCTCCCGCTGCGATATTCTTGTCACCTAAATGTTGAAAGTACTCTTCCCACATTTGTGTTGTAATTTTGTGTCGCGGCGGTACATATACTGCTGACAATTGAAAATGATTGCTGCTAGTTTGTACTGTAACGGTGGTTGTTTGGATATATTCCTTACTAACTTGGCTGTGTAAGTGGTATTTTATGTCGTTTCTTATTATCACTGCGGTCCCCTCG
>NW_025219424.1:0-2103 GCF_014825855.1 Bombus pyrosoma | reverse complement strand
ATACTACATTACGTTATACGCCATATCGTTATACCACATAACGTTATACGTTATAACGTAATACTATATAACGGTGTACGTCATATCGTAACAACGCATAACATTATACGTTATATCGTAGTACCACATAACGTTATATGTTATAACATAATACTATATAACGTTATACGTCATATCGTAACACCACATAACGTTATACGTTATATAGTATTGCTATATGACGTTATACGTTATATGGTAATAGCACATAACGTTTTACGTTACATCGTAGTACTATATAACGGTATACGTAATATCGTAACACCCCATAACGTTATACGTTATATGGTAATACCACATAAAGTTATACGTTATAACGTAATACTATATAACGGTGTACGTCATATCGTAACACCCCATAACGTTATAGGTTATATCGTATTGCTATATGACGTTATACGTTATATCCTAATACTACATTACGTTATACGTTATATCGTAGTACCACATAACGTTATACGTCATAACGTAATACTATATAACGGTATACGTCATATCGTAACACCACATAACGTTATACGTTATAACGTAATACCACATAACGTTATACGTTATAACGTAATACTATATAACGTTATACGTCAAATCGTAACATCACATAACGTTATACGTTATATCGTAATGCCACATAACGTTACACGTTATAACGTAATACTACATAACGTTATACGTTATATCGTAATACCACATAACGTTATACTACATAACGTTATACGTCATATCGTAACACCACATAACGTTATACGTTATAACGTATTACCACATAACGTTATACGTCAAATCGTAACATCACATAACGTTATACGTTATATCGTAATTCCACATAACGTTACACGTTATAACGTAATACTACATAACGTTATACGTCATATCGTAGACCCACATAACGATATACGTTATATCGTATTGCTACATGACGTTATACGTTATATGGTAATACCACATAACGTTATACGTTATATCGTAGTACTATATAACGGTATACGTCATATCGTAACACCACATAACGTTATACGTTATAACGTAATACCACATAACGTTATACGTTATAACGTAATACTATATAACGTTATACGTCAAATCGTAACATCACATATCGTTATACGTTATATCGTAATACCACATAACGTTACACGTTATAACGTAATACTACATAACGTTATACGTTATATCGTAATACCACATAACGTTATACGTTACAACGTAATACTACATAACGTTATACGTCATATCGTAACACCACATAACGTTATACATTATAACGTGTTACCACATAACGTTATACGTTATAACGTAATACTATATAACGTTATTCGTCAAATCGTAACATCACATAACGTTATACGTTATATCGTAATACCACATAACGTTACACGTTATAACGTAATACTACATAACGTTATACGTTATATCGTAATTCCACATAACGTTATACGTTATATCGTAGTACTATATAACGGTATACGTCATATCGTAACACTCCATAACGTTATACGTTATATCGTATTGCTTTATGACGTTATACGTTATATCGTAATACCACATAACGTTATACGTCATATCGTAACACCACATAACGTTATACGTTATAACGTAATACTATATAACGTTATATGTCATATCGTAACACCACATAACGTTATACGTTATATAGTATTGCTATATGACGTTATACGTTATATCCTAATACTTCATTACGTTATACGTCATATGGTAGTACCACATAACGTCATACGTTATATCGTATTGCTATATGACGTTATACGTTATATGGTAATACCACATAACGTTATACGTTATATCGTAATACTATATAATGGTATACGTCATATCGTAACACCACATAAGGTTATACGTTATATCGAAATACCACATATCGTTATACACTATAACGTAATGCTATATAACGTTATACGTCATATCGTGACACCACATAACGTTATACATTATATCGTAATACTATATAACGTTATACGTCATATCGTGACACCACATAACGTTATACATTATATCGTAATACTATATAACGTTATACGTCATATCGTAACACCACATAACGTTATA
>NW_025219423.1:0-1260 GCF_014825855.1 Bombus pyrosoma | reverse complement strand
CGATATGACGTATAACGTTGTGTAGTACTACGTTATAACGTATAACGTTATGTAGCATTACGATATAACGAAAACGATATGTACTGTTACGATATAACGGATAACGTTATGTAGCATTACGATATGACGTATAACGTTATCTAGCATTACGATATAACGTATAACGTTATGTAGTACTACGTTCCAACGTATAACGTTATTTAGTATTACGATATAACGTATAACGATATGTAGTATTACGATATAACGTATAACGATATGTGGTATTAAGATATAACGTATAACGTTATATGGTAATATGTTATAACATATAACGATATGTACTATTACGACATAACGTGTAACGTTATGTAGAATTTGGTTATAACGTGTAACGTTATGTAGCATTACGATATAACGTATAACGATATGTAGTATTACGATATAACGTATAACGATATGTGGTATTACGATATAAGGTATAACGTTATCTATCATTACGATATAACGTATAACGTTATGTAGTTTTACGATATAGCATATAACGATATGTAATTATACGTTATAACGTATAACGATATGTAGTATTACGATATAACGTATAACGATATGTGGTATTACGATATAACGTATAACGTTATATGGTAATACGTTATAACGTATAACCATATGTAGTATTACGATATAACGTATAACTTTATCTAGCATTACGATATAACGTATAACGTTATGTAGTTTTACGATACAGCATATAACGATATGTAATAATACGTTATAACGTATAACGTTATGCAGTGAAACGTTATAAAGTATAACGTTATATACTATTACGATATAATGGATAACGTTATATGGTAATACGTTATAACGTATAACGATATGTAGTATTACCATATAACTTATAACGTTATGTACTATTACGACATAACGTATAACGTTATGTAGCATTACGATATAACGTATATCGTTATATAGTATTACGTTATAACGTATAATGTAATGTAGCATTACGATATAACCGATATCGTTATGCAGCATGACGATATAACGAATAACGATAGGTAGCATTACGATATAACGTATAACGTTATGTAGTACTACGTTCCAACGTATAATGTTATGTAGTGTTACGTTATAACGTATAACGTTATGTAGCATTACGATATAACGTGTAACGATATATAGCATTACGATATGACGTATAACGTTGTGTAGTACTACGTTATAACGTATAACGTTATGTAGCATTACGATATAACGAAAACGATATGTACTGTTACG
>NW_025219422.1:0-1259 GCF_014825855.1 Bombus pyrosoma | reverse complement strand
CGTTATACATTATAACATATTACCTTATAAGGTTATACGTTATATCGTAATCCTATTTAACGTTATACGTTGTAACATATTACGACATAACGTTATACGTTATATCGTATTACTATATAACGTTGTACGTTATAACGTAACACTACATATCGTTATATGTTATAACGTAACACTACATAACGTTCATCGTTATATCGTAATACTACATATCGTCATACGTTATATCGTAATACTACATATCGTTGTACATTATATCGTAATACCATATAACGTTATACGTTATATCGTAATAGTATATAACGTTATTCGTTGTAACGTAATACTACGTAACGTTATACGTTATATCGTAATACTATGTAGTGTTATACGTTGTTACGTAGTACTACATAACGTTATACGATATAACGTAATTCTACATAACGTTATGCGTTATAGCGTAGTGCCTTATAACGTTATAGGTTATATCGTAATTTTACATAACGTTATACGCTCTAACGTAATGCTACATAACGTAATACGCTATAACGTAACACTACATATCGTTATACGTTTTATCGTAGTACCATATAACGTTATACGTTATATCGTAATGCTACATAACGTTATACGCTCTAACGTAATGCTACATAACGTTATACGCTATAACGTAACACTACATATCGTTATACGTTTTATCGTAGTACCATATAGCGTTATACGTTGTTACGTAATACTACATAACGTTATACGTTATATCGTAATACTACATATCGCCATACGTTATATCGTAATACTACATATCGTCATACGCTATATCGTAATACTACATATCGTTGTACGTTACATTGTAATAAAATATAACGTTATACGTTATAGCGTAGTACCTTATAACGTTCTACGTGATATCGTAATACTATATAACGTTATACGTTAAATCATAATACTGTACAACGTTGTACGTTATATCGTAATACTATATAACGTTATACGTTAAATCATAATACTATACAACGTTATACGTCATATCGTTGAACTATATGACCTTACACGTTATAACGTAATACTACATAACGTTACACGTTATAACGTAATACTACATAACGTTATATGTTATACCGTAGTAGTATATAACGTTATACACTGTAACGTAATACCACATAACGTTATACGATATATCATAATACTACATAACGTTATACGAGATAACGTAATACTATATAACGATATACGTTATAACGTAATACCACATAACGTTTTTCGTTGTAACGTTATACTACATA
>NW_025219421.1:0-1257 GCF_014825855.1 Bombus pyrosoma | reverse complement strand
GTTATATCGTAACACTACATAACTCCATACGTTATAACATATTCTATATAACGTTATACGTTATAACGTAATGCTACATAACGTTATACGTTATAACGTAATGCTACATAACGTTATACGTTATAACATATATCTACATTACGTTATACGTTATAACGTAATGCTACATAACGTTATACGTTATAACATATATCTACATAGCGTTATACGTTACAACGTAATCTTAAATAACGTTATATGTTATATCGTAATACTATATAACGGCATACGTTATAACATATATCCACATAACGTTATACGTTATAACGTATTGCTACATATCGTTATACGTTATAACGTAATACTATATAACGTTATACGTTATAACGTAATGCTACATAACGTTATACGTTATATCGTAATACTATATATCGTTATATGTTATCACGTAATACTACATAACGTTATACGTTATATCGTAATACTACGTATCGTTATATGTTATAACGTAATACTACATAACGTTATACGTTGTATCGTAACACTATATAACGTTATACGTTATAACATATATCTACATAGCGTTATACGTTACAACGTAATGTTAAATAACGTTATATGTTATATCGTAATACTATATAACGGCATACGTTATAACATATATCTACATAACTTTATACGTTATAGCGTAATGATACAAAGCGTTATACGTTATAAAATATATATACATAACGTTATACGTTATAACGTAATGCTACATAATGTTTTACGTAATAGCATATATCTACATAATGTTATACGTTATAACGCAATGCTAAATAATGTTATACGTTATAACGTAATACTATATAACGTTGAACGTTATAACATATATCTACATAACGTTATACGTTATAACGTAATGCTACATAACGTTATACGTTACATCCTAATACCATATAACGTTATACGTAATAACGTAATATTATATAACGTTATACGTTATACCGTAATGCTACATAACGTTATACGTTATAACATATATCTACATAAAGTTATACGTTATAACGTAACGTTAAATAACGTTATATGTTATATCGTAACACTACATAACTCCATACGTTATAACATATTCTACATAACGTTATACGTTATAACGTAATGCTACATAACGTTATGCGTTATAACATATATTTACATAACGTTATACGTTATAACGTATTGCTACATAACGTTATACGTTATATCGTAATACTACATAACGCCATACGTTATAACATATATCTACATAACGTTATA
>NW_025219420.1:0-1255 GCF_014825855.1 Bombus pyrosoma | reverse complement strand
TTGATATCGTAATACTATATAACGTTATACGTTATAATGTCATACTACATAACGTTATACGTCATATCGTAATACTATATAACGTTGTACGTTATAATCTAATACTACATAACTTTATACGTCATATCGTAATACTACATAACGTTATACGTTATAACGTACTACTACATGACGTTATACGTTATATTGTAATACTACAGAACGTTATACGTTATAACGTAATACTACATGACGTTATACGTTGTATCGTAATACTACATATCGTTATACGGTATAGCGTAGTACCTTATAACGTTCTACTTGATATCGTAATACTATATAACGTTATACGTTCTAATGTCATACTACATAACGTTATAGGTCATATCGTAATACTACATAACGTTATACGTCATATCGTAATACTATATAACGTTATACGTTATAATGGTATACTACATAACGTTATGCGTTATAACGTAATACTATATAACGTTATACCTTATAACGTAATACTACATAACGTTATACGTTATATCGTAATACTTCATACCGTTATACGTTACAGCGTAGTACGTTATAACGTTATACATCATATCGTAATACTATATAACGTTATACGTTTTAACGTAATAATACATAACGTTATACGTCATATCGTAATACTACATAACGTTATACGTCATAACGTACTACTACATGACGTTATACGTTATATCGTAATACTACATAACGTTATACGTTATAACGTAATACTACATAACGTTATACGTTATATCGTAATACTATAAAACGTTATACGTTGTAACGTAATACTACATAACGTTATACGTTATATCGTAATACTACATATCGCCATACGTTATATCGTAATACAGCATATCGTTGCACGTTATGTCGTAATAAAATATAACGTTGTACGTTATAGCGTAATACCGTATAACGCTATACTTTATATCGTAATGCTACATAACTTTATACGCTCTAACGTAATGCTACATAACGTTATACGTTATAACGTAATACTACATAACGTTATACGCTATAACGTAATGCTACATGGCGCTATACGTTATATCGTAATCCTATATAACGTTATACGTTGTAACGTATTAGTACATATCGTTATACTTTATATCATAATGCTACATAACGTTATACGTTATATCGTAATGCTACATAACGTTATACGGTATGTCGAAATACAACATATCCTTACACGTTATATCGTTATACTGCATAACGTTATTCGTTGTAACGTATTACTACATAACGT
>NW_025219419.1:0-1255 GCF_014825855.1 Bombus pyrosoma | reverse complement strand
TCGTAATACTTTATAACGTTATACGTTATATCGTAATACCATATAACATTATACATTATATCGTAATATTATATAACGTTATACGTTATATCCTAATACTATATAACGTTATACGTTATAACGTAATAACATATATCGTGATACGTTATATCGTAATACTTCTTAACGTTATACGTTATATCGTAATGCCATATAACGTTATACGTTATATCGTAATACTATATAACGTTATACGTTATATCCTAATACTATATAACGTTATACGTTATAACGTAATAACATATATCGTTACACGTTATATCGTAATACCATATAACGTTATACGCAATATCATAATACTATATAACGTTATACGTTATAACGTAATATCACATACCGTTATACGTTGTATCGTAATACTATATATCGTTATACGTTATATCGAAATACTATATAACGTTATAGGTTATATTGTAATACTATATATCGTTATACGTTATATCATGAGACTATATAACTTTATACGTTATATCGTAATGCCACATATCGTGATACGTTATATCGTAATACTATATAACGTTATACGTTATAACGTAATACCATATAACGTTATTAATTACAACGTAATACCATATAACGTTATACGTTATATCGTAATACCATATAACTTTATACGTTATATCATAATACTACTTAACGTTATACGTTATAACGTAATACCACATATCGCTATACGTTATATCGTAATACCATATAACGTTTTCCGTTATATGGTAATGCCATATAATGCTATATGTTATATCGTAATACCATATAACGTCATACGTTATATCGTAATACTATGTAACGTTATACGATATATCGTAATACTATATAACGTTATACATTATATCGTAATATTATATAACGTTATACGTTATATCGTAATACTATGTAACGTTATACTATATATCATAATACGGTATAACGTTATACTATATATCATAATACTATATAGCGTTATACGTTATATCCTAATACTATATAACGTTATACGTTATAACCTAATAACATATATCTTGATACGTTATATCGTAATACTTTATAACGTTATACGTTATATCGTAATGATATATAACGTTATACGTTATATCGTAATACTATATAACGTTATACGTTATATCGTAATACTATACAACGTTATACGTTGTATCGTAAAACCGTATAACGTTATACGTTATATCGTAATACTATATAACGTTATACTATATATCATAATACGATATAACGTTATACT
>NW_025219418.1:0-1252 GCF_014825855.1 Bombus pyrosoma | reverse complement strand
ATAGTACTACGTTTTGACGTATAACGTTGTATAGTATTACGATATAGCGTATAACGTTATATGGTATTACGATATAACATATAACGTTATATAGTACTACGTTATGACGTATAACGTTCTGTAGTATGATGATATAACGTATAACGTTATACAGTAATACGTTATGACGTATAACGTTGTATAGTATTACGTTATGACGTATAACGTTGTGCAGTATTATGATATAACGTATAACGTTATATGCTATTACGATATAACATATAACGTTATATAGTACTACGTTATGACGTATAACGTTGTATAGTATTACGATATAGCGTATGACGTTATATGGTATTACGATATAACATATAACGTTGTATGTTACTACCATATAGCGTGTAACGTTATACTGTATTACGATATAACATATAACGTTTTATAGTACTACGTTATGACGTATAACGTTGAATAGTATTACGTTATGACATATAACGATGTGTAGTATAATGATAACGCAGAACGTTACATGGTATGACATTATAACGTATAACCTTATACAGTATTACGATATAACGAATAACGTTATATAGTAATACGTTATGACTTATAACGATATATATACTTCGTTATGACGTATAAGGTTCTGTAGTATTACGATACAGCGTATAACGTTATTTGTTATTACGATATAGCGTATAACGTTATATGGTATTACGATATAACATATAACGTTATATAGTACTACGTTATGACGTATAACGTTCTGTAGTATGATGATATAACGTATAACGTTATATAGTAATACGTTATGACGTATAACGTTGTATAATATTACGATATAGTGTACAACATTATATGGTATTACGATATAAAGTATAACGTTATATGTTACTACGATATAGCGTATAACGTTATGCGGTATTACGATATAACATATAACGTTGTATAGTACAACGTTACGACGTATAACGTTGTATAGTATTACGTTATGACGTATAACGTTGTGTAGTATTACGATATAACATATAACGTTATATGTTACTACGATATAGCGTATAACGTTATACGGTGTTACGATATAACATTTAACGTTATATAGTACTACGTTTTGACGTATAACGTTGTATAGTATTACGATATAGCGTATAACGTTATATGGTATTACGATATAACATATAACGTTATATAGTACTACGTTATGACGTATAACGTTCTGTAGTATGATGATATAACGTATAACGTTATACAGTAATACGTTATGACGTATAAC
>NW_025219417.1:0-1248 GCF_014825855.1 Bombus pyrosoma | reverse complement strand
TATAACGTATAACGTTATATGGTATTAGGATGTAACCTATAACGTTATGTAGCATTACGGTATAACGTATAACGATATGTAGATATATGTTATAACGTATAACGTTATGTAGCATTACGTTATAACGCATAACGTTATGTAGCATTACGTTATAACGTATAACGTTATATAGTATTACGTTATAACGTATAACGTTATATGGTATTAGGATGTAACGTATAACGTTTTGTAGCATTACGTTATAACATATAGCGATATGTAGTATTACGTTATAGCGTATAACGTTATGTAGCATTACGTTATAACGTACAACGTTATTTAGACATATGTTATAACGTATAACGTTATATAGTATTACGTTATAACGTATAATGTTATATGGTATTAGGATGTAACGTATAACGTTATGTAGCATTACGTTATAACGTATAACGCTATGTAGATATATGTTATAACGTATAACGTTATGTAGCATTACGTTATAACGTATAACGTTATATAGAATTACGTTATAGCGTATAACGTTATATGGTATTAGGATGTAACGTATAACGTTATGTAGCAATACGTTATAACGTATAACGCTATGTAGATATATGTTATAACGTATAACGTTATGTAGCATTACGTTATAACGTATAACGTTATATAGTATTACGTTATAACGCATAACGTTATACGGTATTAGGATGTAACGTACAACGTTATGTAGCTTGACGTTATAACGTATAACGTTATGTAGATATATGTTATAACGTATAACGCTATGTATATATATGTTATAACGTATAAGGTTATGTAGCATTACGTTATAACGTATAACGTTATGTAGATATTTGTTATAGCGTATAACGTTATGTAGCATTACGTTATAACGTATAACGTTATATAGTATTACGTTATAACGTATAACGTTATGTAGATATATGGTATAACGTATGGCGTTATGTAGTATTACGATATAACGTATAACGTTGTGTAACATTACGCTATAACGTATAACGTTATGTAGATATATGTTATAACGTATGGCATTATGTAGTATTACGATATAACATATAACGTTATGTAGCATTACGTTATAACGTATAACGTTATATAGTATTACGTTATAACGTATAGCGTTATATGGTATTAGGATGTAACGTATAAAGTTATGTAGCATAGCGTTATAACGTATAACGCTATGTAGGTATATGTTATAACGTATAACGTTATGTAGCATTACGTTATAACGTATAACGTTAT
>NW_025219416.1:0-1247 GCF_014825855.1 Bombus pyrosoma | reverse complement strand
GTTATACGTTATAACGTAATACTACATGAAGTTATACGTTAGAACGTAATACTAC
Organism: Bombus pyrosoma; assembly: GCF_014825855.1. Lineage (NCBI taxonomy): Eukaryota > Metazoa > Arthropoda > Insecta > Hymenoptera > Apidae > Bombus > Bombus pyrosoma. The sequence continues at coordinate 1,192 of NW_025219416.1, read as the reverse complement.
ATGATGTTATACCTTATAACGTAATACTACATGGCGTTATACGTTATAACGTAATACTACATAACGTTATACGTTATATCGTAATACTATATAAGGTTATACGTTGTAACGTAATAGAACCTAACGTTATACGTTATAACTTAATACTACATGACGTTATACGTTATATCGTAGTACTATATAACGTTATAAGTTATGGCGTAATACTACTTGACGTTATTATTTATAACGTATTACCATATAGCATTATACGTTGTAACGTAATACTACATGAAGTTTTACGTTATAACCTAATATTACATAACGTTAGACGCTAAAACGTTATACTACATAACGTTATACGTTACATCGTAATACTATATAACGTTATACGTTGTAGCGTAATAGAACCTAACGTTATACGTTATAACGTAATACTACATGACGTTATACGTTATAACGTAATACTACATGACGTTATACGTTATATCGTAATACTATATAACGTTATACGTTGTAACGTAATACTACATAACGTTATACGTTATAACGTAATACTACATGACGTTATGCGTTATAAAGTAATACTACACGATGTTATACGTTATATCGTAATACTACATAACGTTATACGTTATAACGTAATAGTATATAGCGTTATAAGTTATAACGCAATCCTACACAAAGTTATTCTTTGTAACGTAATACTACATGACGTTATTCGTTATATCGTAATACCATATAACGTTATACGTTATATCGTAATAGTATATAGCGTTATACGTTATAACGTAATACTACACGATGTTATACGTTATATCGTAATACTACATAACATTATACGTTATAACGTAATACTACATGACGTTATACGTTATATCGAAATAATACATAACGTTATACGTTATAACGTATTCCTAAATGATGTTATACCTTATATCGTAATACTACATGGCTTTATACGTTATAACATAATACTACATAACGTTATGCGTTATAACGTAATACTACACAATGTTATACGTTATATCGTAATACTACATAACGTTATACCTTACAACGTAATACTACATGACGTTATAAGTTATAACGTAATACTACATAACGTTATACGTTAAAACGTAATACTACATAACGTTATACGTTATGACGTAATACTACTTGACGTTATTATTTATAACGTATTACCATATAACGTTATACGTTGTAACGT
>NW_025219415.1:0-1245 GCF_014825855.1 Bombus pyrosoma | reverse complement strand
TACATAACGATATACGTCATATCGTAATACCACATAACGTTATACGTTATAACGTAATACTATATAACGTTATACGTCATATCGTAACACCACATAACGTTATACGTTATATCGTAGTACCACATAATGTTATACGTTATATCGTATTGCTATATGACGTTATACGTTATATCGTAATACCACATTACGTTATACGTTGTATCCTAATACTACGTTACGTTATAAGTCATAACGTAATGCCGCAAAACGTTATACGCTATAACGTAATTCTATATAAAGTTATACGTCACATCGTAACACCACATAACGTTATACGTTATATCGTAGTACCACATAACGTTATACGTTACATCGTAATACCACATAACGGTATACGTTATATCGTATTGCTATATGACGTTATACGTTATATCCTAATACTACATAACGTTACGCGGTATTACGACATATTACATAACGTTATACGTTATATCGTAAAGCTATATAACGTTATAAGATATATCGTATTACTACATAACGTTATACGCTATACCGTAATACTACATAATGTTACACGTTATAACGTAATATTACATAACGTTATACGTTATAACATAATGCTATATAACGTTATACGTTATATCGTGATGCTACATATCGTTATACGTTATAACGTAATACTATATAACGTTATACGTTATAACGTAATGCTGTATAACGTTATACGTTATATCGTAAGGCTATATAACGTTATACGTTATATCATAATGCTACATAACGTTATACGTTATGTCGTAAGGCTAAATAACGTTATACGTTAAATCATAATTTTACATAACGTTAAACACTATGAAGTAATACTCTGTAACGTTATACGTTATAACGTAATACTATATAAGGTTATACGTTATGACGTAATGCTACATAACGTTATACGCTATAACGTAATACTATAGAACGTTATACGTTATAACGTAATACAATATAAAGTTATACGTTATAGCGTAATACTATAGAACGTTATACGTTATATCGTGATGCTACATATCGTTATACGTTATATCGTGAGGCTATATAACGTTATACGTTATATCATAATGCTACATAACGTTATACGTTATGAAGTAATACTATATAACGTTATACGTTATAACGTAATACTATATAACGTTATACGTTATATCGCGATGCTACATAACGTTATACGTTATAACGTAATACTATATAACGTTATACGTTATAACGTAATGCTATATAACGTTATAC
>NW_025219414.1:0-1243 GCF_014825855.1 Bombus pyrosoma | reverse complement strand
TATACGTTATAACCTAATGCTACGTAACGTTATACGTTACATCGTTATACTACATAACGTTATACGCTATAACGTAATATTACATAACGTTATACGTTATAACATAATAGTACATAACGTTATACGTTATAATCTATTGCTACATAACTTCATACGTTATATCGTAATACTACATAACGTTATACGTTATAACATAATAGTGCATAACGTTATAAGTTATAACACAATAGTATATAACTTATACGTTATAACATAATGCTATAACGTTATACGTTATATCGTAATTCTACATAATGTTATACGTTATAACATAACAGTACATAACGTTATACGTTATAACCTAATGCTACATAACGTTATACGTCATATCGTAATACTACATAACGTTATACGTTATATCGTTATACTATATAACGTTATACGTTTTATCGTAATACTACATAACGTTATACGTTATAACATAATAGTGCATAACGTTATAAGTTATAACACAATAGTATATAACGTTATACGTTATAACATAATGCTACACAACGTTATACGTTATATCGTAATACTACATAACGTTATACGTTATATCGCTATACTACATAGCGTCATAAGTTTTATCGTTATACTACATAACGTTATACGTTATAACATAATAGTGCATAACGTTATAAGTTATAACACAATAGTACATAACGTTATACGTTATACCCTAATGCTACACAACGTTATACGTTATATCGTAATACTACATAACGTTATACGTTATAACATAATAGTGCATAGCGTTATACGTTATATCGTTATACTGTATAACGTTATACGTCTTATCGTTATGCTACATAACGTTATACGCTATAACGTAATAGTACACAACGTTATACGTTATAACACAATAGTACATAACGTAATACGTTATAACCTAATGCTACATAACGTTATACGTCATATCGTAATACTACATATCGTTATACGTTATAACATAATAGTACATAACGTTATACGTTATAACGAAATGCTACATAACGTTATACGTTATACCATAATACTACATATCGTTATACGTTATAACACAATAGTACATAACGTTATACGTTTTAACCTAATGCTACATAACGTTATACGTTATATCGTAATACTACATAACGTTATACGCTATATCGTTATACTATATAGCGTTATACGCCTTATTGTTATACTATATAACGTTATAGGCTATAACGTAATAGTACATAACGTTATACGTTATAACATA
>NW_025219413.1:0-2104 GCF_014825855.1 Bombus pyrosoma | reverse complement strand
TTATATCATAATACTATATAACGGTATACGTTATATCGTATAACAATATAACGTTATACTATATATCATAATACTATGTAACGTTATACGTTATATCATAGCACAATATAACGTTATACGTTATATCGTAATACTATATAACGTTATACGTTATATCGTAACACTATATAACGTTATACGTTATATCATAGCACAATATGACGTTATACGTTATATCGTAATACCATATAACGTTATACTATATATCATAATACTATATAACGTTATGCGTTATACCGTAATACTATAAAACGTTATACGTTATATCCTAATTCTATATAACGTTATACGTTATATCGTAATACCATATAACGTTATACGTCATATCGTAATACCATATAACGTTATACGTTAGATCATAATACTATATAGCGTTATACGTTATATTCTAATACTATATAACTTTATACGTTAAAACGTAATACCACATATCGCTATACGTTATACCGTAATACCTCATATCGTTATACGTTATATGGTAATACCACATATCGTTATACTATATATCATAATACTATATAACGTTATACGTTATATCGTAATACCATATAACGATATATGTTATATCGTAATACCATATAACGATATACGTTATATCGTAATACCATATAACGTTACACGTTATATCGTAATACCATATAATGTTACACGTTATATCGTAATACTATATAACGTTATACGTTATATTCTAATACTATATTACGTTATACGTTATATCGTAATACTATTTAACGTTATACGTTATATCGTAACACTATATAACGTTATACGTTATATCGTAATACCATATAACGTTATACTATATATCATAATACTATATAACGTTATACGTTATATCATAGCACAATATAACGGTATGCGTTATATCGTAATACTATATAACGTTATACGTTATATCGTAATACCATATAATGTTACACGTTATATCGTAATACTATATAACGTTATACGTTATATTCTAATACTATATAACGTTATACGTTATATCGTAATACTATTTAACGTTATACGTTATATCGTAACACTATATAACGTTATGCGTTATATTGTAATACTATATAACGTTATACTATATATCATAATACTATGTAACGTTATACGTTATATCATAGCACAGTATAACGTTATACGTTATATCGTAATACCATATAACGTTATACTATATATCATAATACTATATAACGTTATACGTTATATCATAATACTATATAGCGGTATACGTTATATCGTATAACAATATAACGTTATACTATATATCATAATACTATGTAACGTTATACGTTATATCATAGAACAATATAACGTTATACGTTATATCGTAATACTATATAACGTTATACGTTATATCGTAACACTATATAACGTTATACGTTATATCATAATACCATATAACGTTATACGTTATATTCTAATACTATATAACGTTATACGTTATATCGTAATACCATATAACGTTATGCGTTATATCGTAATACTATATAACGTTATACTATATATCATAATACTATATAACGTTATACGTTATATCATAGCATAATATAACGTTATACCTTATATCGTAATACCATATAACGTTATACTATATATCATAATACTATATAACGTTATACCTTATATCATAATACTATATAACGTTATACGTTATATTCTAATACTATATAACGTTATACGTTAAAACGTAATACCACATATCGCTATACGTTATACCGTAATACCACATATCCTTATACGTTATATGGTAATACCACATATCGTTATACTATATATCATAATACTATATAACGTTATACGTTATATCGTAATACCATATAACGATATACGTTATATCGTAATACCATATAACGTTACACGTTATATCGTAATACCATATAACGTTACACGTTATATCGTAATACTATATAACGTTACACGTTATATCGTAATACTATATAACGTTATACGTTATATCATAGCACAATATAACGTTATACGTTATATTCTAATACTATATAACGATATACGTTATATCGTAATACTATATAACGTTACACGTTATATCGTAATACTATATAACGTTATACGTTAT
>NW_025219412.1:0-1240 GCF_014825855.1 Bombus pyrosoma | reverse complement strand
GGCTATGTAGTATTACCTTACAACGTATAACGTTACATAGTATTACGATATAACGTATATCGGTATGTAGCATTATGATATAACGTATAACGATATATAGTATTACGATATTACGTATAACGTTATATGGTAATATGATATAACGTATAACGATATGTAGTATTATGTTATAACGTATACCGTTATGTAGTATTACGATATAACGTATAACATTAGGTACTATCATGTTATATCGTATAACGTTATGTAGTTTTACGCTATAAGGTATAACGCTATGTAGCATTTCCTTATAACGTATAACGTTATATAGTAATACGATATAGCGTATATCGTTATGTAGCATTATGATATAACGTATAACGATATATAGTATCACGATATTACGTATAACGTTATGTAGCATTATGATAAAACGCATAGCGTTATGTAGTGTTGGGATATAACGTATAAGGATATGTAGTATTACGATATAACGTATAACATGATGAACTATTACGTTATATCGTATAACGTCATATGGTAATACGACATAACGTATAACGTTATGTAGTATTACGATATAACGTATAATGATATGCAGTATTACGATATTACGTATAAAGTTATGTAGCAATATGATGTAACGTATAACGTTATGTAGTATTAGGATATAACGTATAAGGATATGTAGTATTACGACATAACGTATAACGTTATGTAGTATTACGCTATAACGTATAACGCTATGTAGTATTACCATATAACGTATAACGATATATACTATTACGATATAACGTATAACATTAGGTACTACTACGTTATATCGTATAACGTTATGTAGTATTATGATATAACGTAAAACGATATGTAGTATTACGATATAACGTATAACGTTATGTAGCATTACGATATAACGTATAATGTTATGTAGCATTACGATATAACGTATAACGTTATGTAGCATTATGATATAACGTATAACGCTATGTAGCATTACCTTATAACGTATAACGTTATATAGTATTACGATATAACGTATATCGTTATGTAGCATTATGATATACGTTATATAGTATTACGATATAACGTATATCGTTATGTAGCATTATGATATAACGTATAACGATATATAGTATTACGATATTACGTATAACGTTATGTATCATTATGATATAACGCATAGCGTTATGTAGTATTGGGATATAACGTATAAGGATATGTAGTATTACGATATAACGTATAACATGATGTACTGTTACGT
>NW_025219411.1:0-1239 GCF_014825855.1 Bombus pyrosoma | reverse complement strand
TATTGTTATACGTTATAACGTAGTAGTACATAACGGTATACGTTATATCGTTATGCTACATATCGTTATACGTTATATCGTAATACTATATAACGTTATACGCTATATCGTAATACCATATAACCTTATACGTTATAAGGTAATACTACATAGCGTTATACGTTATATCGTAATACTTCATAACGTTATACGTTATATCGTAATACTATATAACGTTATACGTTATAAGGTAATCCTTCAAAGCTTTATACGTTATAACGTAATGGTACATATCGTTATACGTTATATCGTAATACTACATATCGTTATGCGTTATATCGCATTACCATATAACGTTATATGTTATATCGTAATACTACATAACATTTTACGTTATAATATAATGCTATATATTGTTATACGTTATAACGTAGTAGTACCTAACGGTATACGTTATATCGTAATGCTACATAACGTTATACGTTATATCGTAATACTACATAACGTTATACGTTATAAGATAATACTACATAGCGTTATACGTTATATCGTAATAGTACATAACGTTATTCGTTATAACGTAATAGTTCATAACGTTATACGTTGTATCGTAATGCTACATAACGTTATACGTTATATCGTAATACTATATAACGTTATGCGTTATAAGATAATAGTACAAAGCGTTATACGTTATAATGTAATCGTACATAACGTTATACGTTATATCGTAATGCTACATAACGTTATCCTTTATATCGTAATACTATGTAACGTTATACGTTATAAGGCAATACTACATGGCGTTATACGTTATAACGTTATAGTACATATCGTCATACGTTATATCTTAATACTACATATCGTTATACGTTATATCGTATTACCATATAACGATATACGTTATATCGTAATGCTACATAACGTTATACGCTATATCGTAATACTATATAACGTTAAAAGTTATAAGGTAATAGTACATAGCGTTATACGTTATCGCGTAATAGTACATAACGTTATACGTTATATCGTAATGCTACGTAACGTTATCCGCTGTATCGCAATACCCTCATAACATTTTACGTTATAATATAATGCTACATATTGTTATACGTTATAACGTAGTAGTACATAACGTTATACGTTATATCGTAATGCTACATATCGTTATACGTTATATCGTAATATTACATATCGTTATACGTTATATCGTAATACTCCATAACGTTATACGTTATATCGTAATACTATATAACGTTA
>NW_025219410.1:0-1239 GCF_014825855.1 Bombus pyrosoma | reverse complement strand
CGTATAACGTTATATAGCATTACATTATAACGTATAACGGTATGTGGTATTACGATATAACGTATAACGGTATGTGGTATTACGATATAACGTATTCCATTATGTAGTATGACATTGTAACGTATAACGTTATATACTATTAGCTTATGAGGTATAACATACATAACTATTATTTAGTATTACGTAATAACGTATAACGATATATAGCATTACCTTATAACGTATAACGTTATGTGGTATTACGATATAACGTATTACGTTATGTAGTATTACATTGTAACGTATAACGTTACATACTATTACCTTATAACGTATAACGTTATGTAGTATTACGTTATAGCGTATAACGTTATGTAGCATTACCTTATAACGTATAACGGTATGTGGTATTACGATATAACGTATTACGTTATGTAGTATTACATTATATCTTATAACGTTATATACTATTAGCTTGTAACGTATAACGTTATATAGTATTACGTTATAACGTATAACGTTATATAGCATTACATTATAACGTATAACGGTATATGGTATTACGATATAACGTATTACGTTATGTAGTATGACATTGCAACGTATAACGTTATATACTATTAGCTTATGACGTATAACATTATATAGTATTACGTTATAACGAATAACGTTATATAGCATTACCTTATAACGTATAACGTTATGTAGTATTACGTTATAGCGTATAACGTTATATAGCATTACATTATAACGTATGACGGTATGTGGTATTACGATATAACGTATTACTTTATGTAGTATGACATTGTAACGTATAACGTTATATACTATTAGCTTATTACTTATAACATTATATAGTATTACGTTATAACGTATAACGTTATATAGCATTACCTTATAACCTTTAACGTTATGTGTTATTACGATATAACGTATTACGTTATGTAGTATTACATTGTACCTTATAACGTTATATACTATTAGCTTATAACGTATAACGTTATGTAGTATTACGTTATAGCGTAAAACGTTATGTAGCATTACATTATAACGTATAACGGTATGTGGTATTACGATATAACGTATTACGTTATGTAGTATTACATTATATCTTATAACGTTATATACCATTAGCTTATAACGTATAACGTTATGTAGTATTACGTTATTGCGTATAACGTTATATAGCATTACATTATAACGTATAACGTTATGTGGTATTACGATATAACGTATTACGTTATGTAGTATTACATTATA
>NW_025219409.1:0-1238 GCF_014825855.1 Bombus pyrosoma | reverse complement strand
TATTTTATTTATGTGACTCATTGCTGCCATCCCCCATAGTGGGACTCCGTATGTCCAGATTGGTTTGATTATTGTTTTGTATATATTTAGTTTGTTCATTATGCTTAATTTAGATTTTCTATTGATTAACCAGTACATCTGCTTCATTTTTTCACGTATTCTGTTTGTTATTGATTTTATGTGATACTTCCATGTAAGGAGTGTGTCTAAATGTATTCCTAGATATTTGACATGCTTTGTTTGTGCTATGTGGGCGCCATTTAGTTGGATGTCTGGTGTTTTTCCTTTTCTAAGCGTAAATGTTATGTGATTGCACTTACTGGTGTTCGCTTTTATTTGTTTACTTTGCAGCCACTTTTCAATTTTTGTAATGTGTTCTTGTAATAGTGCGGCAGCCGTTTCTGGATTTGCGTGTCTAGTTAGTAAGACCGTATCGTCCACGAACGTTAGAGTTTTGCTCTTGACAGTTGTTGGTATGTCTGCTGTATAGAGCGTGTATAATATTGGTCCTAGGACGCTTCCTTGCGGTACTCCTGCCTTGATATCCTTAATTTCAGAATATGCGTCATTTATTTTTACTACAGAGGTTCTATTGTTTAAGTACGATTTGAGTAATTTGTAGATTTGTTCTGGAAATTGCTTTTTGATAGTCTGAAGAAGTTTTTCATGGTTAACTTTGTCAAATGCTTTTTCAATGTCAATAAATAGTGCCGTTCAATATTGTTTTGTTTCCAATGCCTGTACGATTTCATTGACGAGTCTATGCATTTGTTCTATTGTGGAATGTTTATTCCTGAATCCAAATTGGTGGTCCGGTATTAGTTTTTCTTTTTCTATTGTTGGTTTTAGGCGGTTATATATTATTTTCTCTAATAGTTTGGAAAACGCAGGTAGTAGTGATATTGGCCTGTAAGATGCAGTTAAATGTGGGTTTTTGTTTGATTTGGGTAACATTACGATCTGTGCTATTTTCCATAATGCAGGAAAATACTGTATTCTTAGAATTGCGTTGAATATTATCGTTGTTAGTCTTATTGCCTTTGGGGGGAGGTTTTTTAAGATTTTTCCATTGATCAAGTCTAATCCTGGTGCTTTACTTGTCTTTGTTGCCTTAATTAAGTTTGTAACTTCTTGCGCTGTTGTGCCGAGTATGGTGCAGTGTTTGTCAATTGCGTTGTTGGCATTTTCCACTTCTTCATGTGTTTGCCCTCCGGGAATGCTGTTATTAATTTCATACG
>NW_025219408.1:0-3713 GCF_014825855.1 Bombus pyrosoma | reverse complement strand
CGTCATAAGCTAATAGTATATAACGCTATACGTTATAATGTAATACTACATAATGTAATACGTTATATCGTAATACCACATAACGTTATACTCTATAATGTAATGGTATATAACGTTATACGTTATAACGTGATACTATATAACGTTATACTTTATAAGCTAATAGTATATAACGTTATAAGGTATAATGTAATACTGCATAACGTAATACGTTATATCGTAATACCACATAACGTTATACGTTATAATGTAATGCTACATAACGTTATACGCTATAACGTAATACTACATAACGTTATACGTTATAAGCTAATAGTATATAACGTTATACGTTATAATGTAATACTACATAACGTAATACGTTATATCGTAATACCACATAACATTATACGTTATAACGTAATGCTATATAACGTTATACGTTATAACGTAATACTATGTAACGTTATACGTTATAAGCTAATAGTATATAACGTTATAAGATATAGTGTAATACTACATACCCTAATACGTTATATCGTAATACCACATAACGTTATACGTTATATCGTAATACCACATACCGTTATACGTTATAATGTAATGCTATATAACGTTATACGTTATAACGTAATACCACATACCGTTCTACGTTATAATGTAATGCTATATAACGTTATTCGTTATAAAGTAATACTATATAACGTTATGCATCATATCTTAATACCAACATAACGTTATACGTTATAATGTAATGCTACATAACGTTATACGCTATAACGTAATAGTACATAAATTTATACGTTGTAAGCTAATAGTATATAACATTATACGTTATAATGTAATACTACATAACGTAATACGTTATATCGTAATACTACATAACGTAATACGTTATATAGTAATGCTATATAACGTTGTACGTTATAACATATTAATATATTATGTTTTACGTCATAAGCTAATACTATATAACGTTATACGATACAATGTCATACTACATAACGTAATACGTTATATCGTAATACCACATAACGTGATGCGTTATAACGTAATGCTATATAACGTTAAACGTTATAACGTAACACTATATAACGTTATACGTTATAAGCTATTAGTATATAACGTTATAAGATATAATGTAATACTACATAACGTAATACGTTATATCGTAATACCACATAACGTTATACGTTATAAGGTAATGCTATATAACGTTATACGTTATAACGTAATACTATATTATATTTATGTATATTATACGTCATAAGCTAATAGTATATAACGTTATACGTTACAATGTAATACTACATAACGTAATACGTTATATCGTAATACCACATAACGTTATACGTTATAATGTAATGCTACATAACGTTATACGCTATGACGTAATACTACATAACGTTATACGTTATAAGCTAATAGTATATAACGTTATACGTTATAATGTAATACTACATAACGTAATACGTTATATCGTAATACCACATAACGTTATACGTTATAACGTAATGCTATATAACGTTATACGTTATAACGTAATTCTATATAACGTTATATGTTATAAGCTAATAGTATATAACGTTATAAGATATAATGTAATACTACATAACGTAATACGTTATATTGTAATACCACATACCGTTATACGTTATAATGTAATGCAATATAACGTTATACGCTATAACGTAATACTACATAACGTTATACGTTATAAGCTAATAGTATATAACGTTACACGTTATAATGTAATACTACATAACGTAATACGTTATATTGTAATACCACATACCGTTATACGTTATAATGTAATGCTATATAACGTTATACGTTATAACGTAATGGTATATAACGGTGTACGTTATAACGTAATAGTACATAACGTTATACGTTGTAAGCTATTAGTATATAACGTTATACGTTATAATGTAATACTACATAACGTAATACGTTATATCGTAATACCACATAACGTTATACGTTATAATGTAATGCTATATAGCATTATACGTTATAACGTAATGCTATATAACGTTATACGTTATAACGTCATACTACATAACGTTATACGTTATAAGCTAATAGTATATAACGTTATACGTTATAATGTAATACAACATAAAGTAATACGATGTGTCGTAATACCACATAACGCTATACGTTATAACGTAATACTATATAACGTTATACGTTACATGGTAATGCTATATAACGTAATACGTTATATCGTAATACCACATACCGTTCTACGTTATAATGTAATGCTATATAACGTTATTCGTTATAAAGTAATACTATATAACGTTATGCATCATATCTTAACACCAACATAACGTTATACGTTATAATGTAATGCTACATAACGTTATACGCTATAACGTAATACTACATAACGTTTTACGTTATAAGCTAATAGTATATAACGTTATACGTTATAATGTAATACTACATAACGTAATACGTTATATCGTAATATCACATAACGTTATACGTCATAAGCTAATAGTATATAACGTTATACGTTATAATGTAATACAACATAAAATAATACGATATGTCGTAATACCACATAACGCTATACGTTACAACGTAATACTATATAACGTTATACGTTACATGGTAATGCTATATAACGTAATACGTTATATCGTAATACCACATACCGTTCTACGTTATAATGTAATGCTATATAACGTTATTCGTTATAAAGTAATACTATATAACGTTATGCGTCATATCTTAATACCAACATAACGTTATACTTTATAACGTAATGGTATATAACGTTATACGTTATAACGTGATACTATATAACGTTATACGTTATAAGCTAATAGTATATAACGTTATAAGGTATAATGTAATACTATATAACGTAATACGTTATATCGTAATACCACATAACGTTATACGTTATAATGTAATGCTACATAACGTTATACGCTATAACGTAATACTACATAACGTTATACGTTATAAGCTAATAGTATATAACGCTATACGATATAATGTAATACTACATAACGTAATACGTTATATCGTAATACCACATAATGTTATACGTTATAACGTAATGGTATATAACGTTATACGTTATAACGTGATACTATATAACGTTATACGTTATACGCTAATAGTATATAACGTTATGAGATATAATGTAATACTACATAACGTGCTACGTTATATCGTAATACCACATAACGTTATACGTTATAATGTAATGCTACATAACGTTATATGCTATAACGTAATACTACATAACGTTATACGTTATAAGCTAATAGTATATAACGTTATACGTTATAATGTAATACTACATAACGTAATACGTTATATCGTAATACCACATAACGTTATATGTTATAACGTAATGCTATATAACGTTATACGTTATAACGTAATTCTATATAACGTTATACGTTATAAGCTAATAGTATATAACGTTATTAGATATAATGTAATACTACATAACGTAATACGTTATATTGTAATACCACATACCGTTATACGTTATAATGTAATGCAATATAACGTTATACGCTATAACGTAATACTACATAACGTTATACGTTATAAGCTAATAGTATATAACGTTATACGTTATAATGTAATACTACATAACGTAATACGTTATATCGTAATACCACATAACGTTATACGTTATAACGTAATGCTATATAACGTTATACGTTATAACGTAATACTATATAATGTTATACGTCATAAGC
>NW_025219407.1:0-1237 GCF_014825855.1 Bombus pyrosoma | reverse complement strand
TTATACGTTATAACGTAATGCTACATAACATTATACGTTATAACGTAATGCTACATAACGTTAAACGTTATATCGTAACACTACATATCGTTATGCGTAGTATCGTAATACCATATAACGTTATCCGTTATATCGTAATACTATATAACGTTATACGTTATAACGTATCACTACATAACGTTATACGTTATAACGTAATACTATATAACGTTATACGTTATATCGTAGTACTGCATAACGTTATACGCTATAACGTAATGCTACATAACGTTAACCGTTATATCGTAACACTACATATCGTTATGCGTCTATATCGTAATACCATATAACGTGATGCGTCATATTGTAATACTACATATCGTTATACGTTATATCGTAATACTACATATCTTTATACGTTATAACGTATTACCATATAACGTTATGCGTTATATCGTAATACCACATATCGTTATACGTTATATCGTAATACTACATATCGTTATACGTTATATCGTAATGCTACATAACGTTATACGTTATAACGTAACACTACATAACGTTTTACGTTGGAACGTATCACTACATATCTTTATACGTTATAACGTATTACCATATAACGTTATACGTTATATCGCAATACCATATATCGTTATACGTTATATCGTAATACTACATATCTTTATACGTTATAACGTATTACCATATAACGTTATACGTTATATCGTAATACCACATATCGTTATACGTTATATCGTAACACTACATATCCTTATACGTTATAAGGTATTACCATATGACGTTATCCGTTATTTCGTAATACTATATAACGTTATACGTTACAACGTAGTACTATATAACGTTATACGTTATATCGTAATGCTACATTATATTGTACGTTATATCGTAATACTAGATATCGTTATACGATATATCGTAACAGTACATATCGTTTTCGTTATGTCGTAACGCTACATAACGTTATACGTTATAACGTAATACTATATAACGTTATACGTTATAACGTAGTACTGCATAACGTTATACGCTATAACGTGGTGCTACATAACGTTAAACGTTATATCGTAATACTACATATCTTTATACGTTATAACGTATTACCATATAACGTTATACGTTATATCGTAATACCACATATCGTTATACGTTATATCGTAATACTACATATCCTTATACGTTATAAGGTATTACCATATAACGTTATCCGTTATATCGTAATACTATATAACGTTATACG
>NW_025219406.1:0-2473 GCF_014825855.1 Bombus pyrosoma | reverse complement strand
GTTATATAGTATTGTGATATAACGTATAACGTCATGTAGTATTACGATATAACGTATAACGTTATATAGTATTACGATATAACGTATAACGTTATATAGTATTTCGATATAACGTATAACGTTATATGGTATTACGATATAACGTATAACGTTATATGGTATTACGATATAACGTATAACGATATGTGATATTACATTAAAACGTATAACGTTAAGTAGTATTACGATATAACGTATAACGTTATATGGTATTACGATATAACGTATAACGATATGTGATATTACATTATAACGTATAGAGGTATGTGGTATTACGTTGTAATCAATAACGTTATATGGTATTACGTTGTAACGTATAACGTTATATAGTATTGTGATATAACGTATAACGTCATGTAGTATTACGATATAACGTATAACGTTATATAGTATTACGATATAACGTATAGCGGTATATGGTATTACGATATAACGTATAACGTTATATAGTATTACGATATAACGTATAACGTTATATGGTATTACGATATAACGTATAACGTTATATGGTATTATGATATAACGTATAACGTTATATGGCATTACGTTATACCGTATAACGTTATATAGTATTACGATATAACGTATAACGTTATATGGTATTACGATATAACGAATAACGTTATATAGTATTATGATGTATCGTATAACGTTATACAGTATTATGCTATAACGTATAACGTTATATAGTATTACGATATAACGTATAACGTTATACAGAATTACGATATAACGTATAGAGATATGTGGTATTACGTTGTAATCAATAACGTTATATGGTATTACGTTATAACGTATAACGTTATATGGTATTACGATATAACGTATAACGTTATGTAGTATTATGATATTGCGTATAACGTTGTATAGTATTAGGATATAACGTATAACGTTATATGGTATTACGATATAACGTATAACGATATGTGGTATTACGTTATAACGTATAACGTTCTATAGTGTTATGATATAACCTATAACGACATGTGGTATTACGATATAATGTATAACGATATGTGGTATTACGATATAACGTATAACGTTATATAGTATTGTGATATAACGTATAACGTCATGTAGTATTACGATATAACGTATAACGTTATATAGTATTACGATATAACGTATAACGTTATATAGTATTTCGATATAACGTATAACGTTATATGGTATTACGATATAACGTATAACGTTATATGGTATTACGATATAACGTATAACGTTATATGGTATTACGATATAACGTATAACGATATGTGATATTACATTATAACGTATAACGTTAAGTAGTATTACGATATAACGTATAACGTTATATGGTATTACGATAAAACGTATAACGATATGTGATATTACATTATAACGTATAACGTTAAGTAGTATTACGATATAACGTATAACGTTATATGGTATTACGATATAACGTATAACGTTATATGGTATTACGATATAACGTATAACGTTATATGGTATTACGATATAACGTATAACGATATGTGATATTACATTATAACGTATAACGTTAAGTAGTATTACGATATAACGTATAACGTTATATGGTATTACGATATAACGTATAACGTCATGTAGTATTACGATATAACGTATAACGTTATATAGTATTACGATATAACGTATAACGTTATATGGCATTACGTTATAACGTATAACGTTACATGGTATTACGATATAACGTATAACGTTATATAGTCTCATGATATAACGTATAACGTTATATAGTATTACAATATTACGTATAACGTTATATAGTATTTCGATATAACGTATAACGTTATATGGTATTACGATATAACGTATATCGTTATATGGTATTACGATATATCGTATAACGATATGTGATATTACATTATAACGTATAGAGGTATGTGGTATTACGTTGTAATCAATAACGTTATATGGTATTACGTTATAACGTATAACGTTATATAGTATTGTGATATAACGTATAACGTCATGTAGTATTACGATATAACGTATAACGTTATATAGTATTACGATATAACGTATAACGTTATATGGCATTACGTTATAACGTATAACGTTATATGGTATTACGATATAACGTATAACGTTATATAGTCTCATGATATAACGTATAGCGTTATATAGTATTACAATATTACGTATAACGTTATATAGTATTTCGATATAACGTATAACGTTATATGGTATTACGATATAACGTATATCGTTATATGGTATTTCGATATAACGTATAACGATATGTGATATTACATTATAACGTATAACGTTAAGTAGTATTACGATATAACGTATAACGTTATATGGTATTACGATATAACGTATAACGATATGTGATATTACATTATAACGTATAGAGGTATGTGGTATTACGTTGTAATCAATAACGTTATATGGTATTACGTTATAACGTATAACGTTATATAGTATT
>NW_025219405.1:0-1229 GCF_014825855.1 Bombus pyrosoma | reverse complement strand
TTCCACGCATTTCGCAGCATGTCCTCAGTGTAAATCGCATCGAATTATAAACATATCACCAAATCAGCGTAGATACGTTCACATGAATATTCATTCTTGAATATGCAAAACAGGTAATTCGCTAGTCTTAACCTAGCCCAGAGTTGACAAAGCGCAAACCGGATGTCGTTCTCTATATTTGGCAGCACATGTGAGGAATGACGCGCATCGAATTATAAACATATTAACAATAGCAGCGGAGATAAGTTCAGATGAATATTCATGATTGAATATGCAAAATTGGAAAAACGCTGGTCTTGACCTAGGACAGGCTCGGCGTAACGAAAACAAGATGTCGTTCCACGTATTTGGCAGCATATGTGGAGTATAACGCGCTCAGAATTGTAGACATGTCCCGAATTGCAGCGAAGATACGTTCAGATCAATATTCATGTTTGAATATGCAAAACTGTAACGACGCTGGTCTTGACCTTGACCAGAGTTGACGTAGAGCAAACAGGTCGTAGTTCCACGTATTTCGCAGCAAGTCGGGAGTGTAAATCGCGGCAAATTATCAACATATCGCCAATAGCAGCGGAGTTACGTTCAGATGAATATTGAAGCCCGAATGTGCAATACTGCAAATACGCAGAATTTCGCAGTTGTCAGATTTGACAGAGTGCAAACCGGATGTCGCTGCACGTATTTCGCATAATATGGGGAGTATAAAGCGCTTCGAATTATCCGCATATCACCAATATCAGCGGGGAAACATTCAGATGAATATTCAAGCTTGAATATGCAATACTGGAAATACGCTGCTCTGAACCTAGACCAGAGTTGACTTAGCTCAAAGTGGATGTCGTGCTCTGTATGTGGCAGCAAATGTGTAGTGTAAAGCGCATGGAATTATCGACATATCAAGAATAGCAGCGGAGATACGTTGAATTGAATATTCAAACTTGAATATGCAAAACTAGCGCTACGCTGGCCTTGACTTGGACCAGACTTAACAGAGTGCAATCCGGATGTCGTGTTCTGTACTTTGCACTAAATGTGGACTATAATGCGCATGGAGTTGTCGACATATCACCAATAGCAGCGGAGATACGTTGATTTGAATATTTGAGGCAGAATGTGTAAAACTGCAATTATGCTGGATTTGACAGTGCCGAGGGTTGACGTAGGACAAACAGGATGCCATGCTTTGTATCTGTCAGCATATATGGAGTACAACCCGCATCGAAATA
>NW_025219404.1:0-2456 GCF_014825855.1 Bombus pyrosoma | reverse complement strand
ACGTCATACCATGTAACGTTATACGTTATATCATAATAGTACACATCGTTCTACGTCATAACGTAGTACTATATGTCGTTATACGTTATAACGTAATACTATATATCGTTATACGTCATAACGTAGTATTTATAACGTTATAAGTCATAACGTAATACTATATAACGTTATACGTTATATCGTAATACCATATAACGTTGTACGCTATGTCGTAATACTATACAACGTTATACGTCATAACGTATTACTATATAACGTTATACGTTATATCATCAAACTACAGAACGTTATACGTCATAACGTAGTACTATATAACGTTATATGTTATATCGTAATACCACATAACGTTATACGCTATATCGTAATGCTATAGAACGTTATACGTCATAACGTAGTACTATACAACGTTATATGTTATATCGTAATACCGTATAACGTTGTACGCTATATCGTAGTAACATATAACGTTATATGTTATATCGTAATACCATATAACGTTATGCGTTATATCATCATACTACAGAACGTTATACGTCATAACGTAGTACTATATAACGTTATATGTTATATCGTAATACCGTATAACGTTATACACTATATCGTAATACCACACAACGTTATACGTTATAACGTAGGACTATAAAACGTTATATGTTATATCGTAATACCGCATAACGTTATACGCTATATAGTAGTAACGTATAACGTTATACGTTATATCGTAGTACCATATAATGTTATACACTATATCGTAATACTATACAACGTTATACGTCATAACGTATTACTATATAACGTTATACGTTATATCATCATACTACAGAACGTTAAACGTCATAACGTAGTAACATATAACGTTATATGTTATATCGTAATACTACACGACGTTATACGTCTTAACGTATTAGTATATAACGTTATACGTTATA
This sequence comes from Bombus pyrosoma, assembly GCF_014825855.1. Taxonomy (NCBI): domain Eukaryota; kingdom Metazoa; phylum Arthropoda; class Insecta; order Hymenoptera; family Apidae; genus Bombus; species Bombus pyrosoma. The sequence continues at coordinate 1,527 of NW_025219404.1, read as the reverse complement.
TCATCATACTACAGAACGTTATACGTCATAGCGTAGTACTATATAACGTTATATGTTATATCGTAATACCATATAACGTTATACGCTATATCGTAGTACTATAGAACGTTATACGTCATAACGTAGTACTATATAACGTTATATGTTATATCGTAACACCGTATATCGTTATAAGCTATATCGTAGAAACATATAACGTTATATGTTATATCGTAATACCATATAACGTTATACGCTATATCGTAATACTACACAACGTTATACGTCATAACGTAGTACTATATAACGTTATAAGTTATATCGTAATACCGTATAACGTTATAAGCTATATCGTAATAACAAGTAACGTTATACGCTATATCGTAATACTACAGAGCGTTATACGTCATAACGAAGTATATATATCGTTATTAGTCATAACGTATTACTATATAACGTTATTCGTTATATCGTAATACTGTATAAGGTTATACGTTATAATGTCATACCATGTAACGTTCTGCGTTATCATAATACTACACATCGTTATATGTCATAACGTAATGCTATTCAACGTTATACGTCATAACGTAGTACTATAAAACGTTATATGTTATATCGTAATACCGTATAACGTTATACGCTATATGGTAGTAACATACAACGTTATATGTTATATCGTAATACCATATAACGTCATACGCTATATCGTAATACTATACAACGTTATACGTCATAACGTAGTACTATATAATGTTATACGTTATATCATCATACTACAGAACGTTATACGTCATAACGTAGTACTATATAACGTTATATGTTATATCGTAGTAGCATATAACGTTATACGTTATATCACAATACTGCACAACGTTATACGTCATAACGTAATACTGTACAACGTTATACGTCATAACGTATTACTATATAACGTTATACGTTATATCACCATACTACAGAACGTTATACGTCATAACGTAGTACTATATAACGTTATATGTTATATCGTAATACCATATAACGTTATACGCTATATCGTAATACCGTATAACGTTATACGCTATATCGTAATAGCATATAAAGATATACGTTATATCATCGTACTACAGAACGTTATACGTCATAACGTAGTATATATAACGTTATAAGTCATAACGTAATACTATATAACGTTATACGTTATATCGTAATACCATATAACGTTATACGCTATATCGTAACACTATACAACGTTATACGTCATAACGTAGTAACATATAACGTTATATGTTATATCGTAATACTACACAACGTTATACGTCTTAACGTATGACTATAACGTTATACGTTATATCATCATACTACAGAACGTTATACGTCATAACGTAGTACTATATAACGTTATATGTTATATCGTAATAGCATATAAAGTTATACGTTATATCATCGTACTACAGAACGTTATACGTCATAACGTAGTATATATAACGTTATAAGTCATAACGTAATACTATATAACGTTATATGTTATATCGTAATACCGTATAACGTTATACGCTATATCGT
>NW_025219403.1:0-3683 GCF_014825855.1 Bombus pyrosoma | reverse complement strand
TATAACGTATAACGTTATGTAGCATTACGATATAACGTATAACGTTATGTAGTATTACGAAATAACGTATAACGTTATGTAGCATTACGATATAGCGTATAACGTTATGTAGTATTACGATATAACGTATAACGTTTTGTAGCATTACGATATAACGTATAACGATATGTAGTATTACGATACAACGTATAACGTTATGCAGCAATACGATATAACGTATAACGTTGTGTAGTATTACGACATAACGTGTAACCGTATCTAGTATTACGTTATAACGTATAATGTTATGTAGCATCACGATATAACGTATAACGTTAAGTAGTATTTCGATATATCGTATAACGTTATATAGTATTACCTTATGACGTATAACGTTATATATTATTACGATATTTCTTTTAACGTTATGTAGCATTACGATATAACGTATAACGCTATGCAGTATTACCTTATAGCGTGTAACGTTATGTAGCATTACGATATAGCGTATAACGTTATGTAGTATTACGATATAACGTATAACGTTATGTAGCATTACGATATAACGTATAACGTTATGTAGTATTACGATATAACGTATGACGTTATGTAGTATTCCGATATAAGGTGTAGCCATATCAAGTATTACGTTATAACGTGTAACCATACCTAGTATAACGTTATATCGTATAGCGTTATGTAGCATTTCGATACAACGTATAACGTTATGTAGCATTACTATAAAACGTATAACGTTATGTAGCATTACGTTATAGCGTATTACGTTATATAGTACTATGATATAACGTATAGCGTTATGTAGCATTACGATATAACGCATAACGTTGTGTAGTATTACGTTATAACGTATAACGATATGTAGCATTACGATATAACGTATAACGTTATGTAGCATCACTATATAACGTATAACGTTGTGTAGTGTTACGACATAACGTGTAACCGTATCTAGTATTACGTTATAACGTATAACGTTATGTAGTATTACGATATAACGTATAACGCTATGTAGTATTACCTTATAACGTATAACGATATAGTAGTACGAAATAACGTATAGCGGTATGTAGCATTACGATATAACGTATAACGTTGTGTACTATTACGATATAACGTATAACGATATGTAGCATTACGATATAACGTATAACGTTATGTAGCATCACGATATAACGTATAACGTTGTGTAGTATTACGATATAACGTGTAACCGTATCTAGAATTACGATATAACGTATAGCGTTATGTAGCATTACGTTATAGCGTATAACGATATGTAGCATTACGATATAACGTATAACGTTATGTAGCATTACGATATAACGTGTAACGTTATGTAGCATTACGATATATCGTATAACGTTATGTAGTATTACGATAAAACGTATAGCGTTATGTAGCATTACGATATAACGTATAACGTTGTGTAGTATTACGATACAACGTATAACGTTATGTAGTGTTACGATATAACGTATAACGTTATGTAGCATTACGATATAACGTATAGCGTTATGTAGCATTACGATATAACGTATAACGTTGTGTAGTATTACGATACAACGTATAACGTTATGTAGCACTACGATATAACGTATAACGTTATGTAGCATTACGTTATAACGTATTACGTTACATTGTACTACGATATAAAGTATAGCGTTATGTAGTATTTCCTTATAACGTATAACGATATAGTACTACGATATAACGTATAGCGTTATGTAGCATTACGATGTAACGTATAACGATATAGTATTACCTTATAACGTATAACGTTATATACTATTACGTTATAACGCATAACGATATGTAGCATTACGATATAACGTATAACGTTATGTAGCATCACGATATAACGTATAACGTTATGTAGCATTGCGATATATCGTATAACGTTATGTAGTATTACGATAAAACGTATAGCGTTATGTAGCATTACGATATAACGTATAACGTTGTGTAGTATTACGATACAACGTATAACGTTATGTAGTGTTACGATATAACGTATAACGTTATGTAGCATTACGATATAACGTATAACGTTATGTAGTATTACGATACAACGTATAACGTTATGTAGCATTACGATATAACGTATAACGTTATGAAGTATTACATTATAACGTATAACGTTATGTACTCTTACGTTACAACGTATCACGTTATGTAGTATTACGATATAACGTATAACGCTATGTAGTATTACCTTATAACGTATAACGATATAGTACTACGATATAACGTATAGCGTTATGTAGCATTACGATTTAACGTATAACGTTGTGTAGTATTACGTTTTAACGTATAACGATATGTAGCATTACGATATAACGTATAACGTTCTGTAGCATCACGATATAACGTATAACGTTGTGTAGTATTACGATATAACGTGTAACCGTATCTAGCATTACGATATAACGTATAACGTTATGTAGTATTACGATATAACGTATAACGTTATGTAGCATTACGATATAGCGTATAACGTTATGTAGTATTACGATATAACGTATAACGTTATGTAGCATTACGATATAACGTATAACGTTATGTAGTATTACGATACAACGTATAACGTTATGTAGCATTACGATACAACGTATAACGTTATGTAGCATTACGATATAACGTATAACGTTATGTAGTATTACGATATAACGTATAACGTTATGTAGCATTACGATATAGCGTATAACGTTATGTAGTATTACGATATAACGTATAACGTTATGTAGCATTACGATATAACGTATAACGTTATGTAGCATTACGATATAACGTATAACGCTACGCAGTATTACCATATAGCGTATAACGCTATGCAGTATTACCTTATAGCGTATAACGTTATGTAGCATTACCGTAAAACGTATAACGTTATGTAGCATTACGATATAACGTATAACGCTCTGTAGTATTACCTTATAACGTATAACGTTATATACTATTACGTTATAACGCATAACGCTATGTAGTATTACCTTATAACGTATAACGTCACATAGAATTACGATATAACCTATAGCGTTATATAGCATTACGATGTAACGTATAACGTTGTGTAGTATTACGATATAACGTGTAACGTTATGTTGCATTACGATATCACGTATAACGTTGTGTTGTATTACGATATAACGTGTAACCGTATCTAGTATTACGTTATAACGTATAATGTTATGTAGCATCACGATCTAGCGTATAACGTTAAGTAGTATTTCGATATATCGTATAACGTTATATAGTATTTCCTTATGACGTATAACGTTATATATTATTGCGATATTTCTTCTAACGTTATGTAGCATTACGATATAACGTATAACGCTATGCAGTATTACCTTATAGCGTATAACGTTATGTAGCATTACGATATAGCGTATAACGTTATGTAGTATTACGTTATAACGTATAACGATATGTAGTATTACGATATAACGTATAACGTTATGTAGTATTACGATAAAACGTATAGCGTTATGTAGCATTACGATCTAACGTATAACGTTATGTAGTATTACGATACATCGTATAACGTTATGTAGCATTACGATATAACGTGTAACGTTATGAAGTATTACATTATAACGTATAACGTTATGTACTCTTACGTTACAACGTATCACGTTATGTAGTATTACGATATAACGTATAACGCTATGTAGTATTACCTT
>NW_025219402.1:0-2106 GCF_014825855.1 Bombus pyrosoma | reverse complement strand
TACTATTATGTTATAACGTATAACGTTAGGTAGTACTACGATATAATGTATAACGTTATGTACTATTATGTTATAACGTATAACGTTATGTAGTATCACGATATAACGTATAACGTTATGTAGCAGTAGGTTATAACGTATAACGTTATGTGCTATTGTGTTATAACGTATAACGTAATGTACTATTATGTTATAACGTATAACGTTATGTAGTATTACGATATAACGTATAACGTTATTTAGCATTAGGTTATAACGCATAACGTTGTGTACTATCATGTTATAACGTATAACGATATGTAGCTTCACGTTATAACGTATAACGTTGTGTACTATTATGTTATAACGTATAACGTGATGTAGCATTAGGTTATAACGTATAACGTTATGTTCTATTGTGTTATAACGTATAAGGTTATGTTTGTTACGTTATAGCGTATAATGTTACGTAGTATAACGATATAACGTATAACGTTATATAGTATAACGATGTTACGTATAACGTTATGTAGTATTACGATATAACGTATAACGTTATGTAGCATTAGGTTATAACGTATAAGGATATGTACTATTATGTTATAACGTATAACGTTATGTACTATTGCATTATAACATATAACGTTACGCAGTATAACGATAAAACGCATAACGTTATATAGTATAACGATATAAAGTATAACGTTATGTGGTATTACGATATAACGTATAACGTTATGTAGTATAACGTTATAGCGTATGACATAATGTAGTATTACTGTATAACGTATGACGTTATGTGGCGTTACGATATAACGTATAACGTTATGTAGTATTACGATATAACGTATAACGTTATGTAGCATTAGGTTATAACGTATAACGTTATGTACTATTATGTTATAACGTATAACGTTATGTAGTATTACGATATAACGTATACCGTTATGTAGCATTAGGTTATAACGTATAACGTTGTGTACTATTATATTATAACGTATAAGGTTATGTACTATTACGTTGTAGCGTATAATGTTATGTAGTATAACGATAAGACGTATAACGCTATATAGTATAACGATATAACGTGTAACGTTATGTAGTATTACGATGTAACGTATAACGTTATGTAGCATTAGGTTATAACATATAACGTTATGTACTATTATGTTATAACGTATAACGTTATGTACTATTACGCTCTAACGTATAACGTTACGTAGTATTACGTCATACCGTATAACGTTATATTGTAATACATTATAACGTTTAGCGTTATGTAGTATAACGTTATAACGTATGACATAATGTAGTATTACTGTATAACGTACGACGCTATGTGGCATTACGATATAACGTATAACGTTATGTAGCATTAGGTTATAATGTATAACGTAATGTACTATTATGTTATAATGTATAACATTATCTAGAATTGCGATATAACGTATAATGTTATGTAGCATTAGGTTATAACGTATAACGTTATGTACTATTGTGTTATAACGTATAATGTTATGTACTATTACGTTATAGCGTATAATGTTATGTAGTATTACGTCATACCGTATAACGTTATATTGTAATACTTTATAACGTTTAGCGTTATGTAGTATAACGTTATAACGTATGACATAATGTAGTATTACTGTATAACGTACGACGCTATGTGGCATTACGATATAACGTATAACGTTATGTAGTATCACGGTATAACGTATAACGTTGTGTAGCAGTAGGTTATAACGTATAACGTTATGTAGTATTACGATATAACGTATAACGTTATGTAGCATTAGGTTATAACGTATAACGATATGTACTATTATGTTATAACGTATAACGTTATGTGCTATTGCATTGTAACATATAACGTTACGCAGTATAACGATAAAACGCATAACGTTATATAGTATAACGATATAACGTATAACGTTATGTAGTATTACGATTTAACGTATAACGTTATGCAGCATTAGGTTATAACGTATAACGATATGTACTATTATGTTATAACGTATAACGTTCTGTACTATTGCATTATAACATATAACGTTACGTAGTATAACGATAAAACGTATAACGTTATATAGCATAACCATATAACGTATAACGTTATGTAGTATT
>NW_025219401.1:0-4077 GCF_014825855.1 Bombus pyrosoma | reverse complement strand
CGTTATACGTTATAACGTAATACTACATAACGTTATACGTTTTAACGTAATGCTACATAAAGTTATATGTTATATCGTAATACTACATAACGTTATACGCTATATCGTAATACCACAGAACTTTATACGTTATAACGTATTACCATATAACGTTATACCTTATAACGTAATACTACATAACGTTATACGTTAAAACGTATTACCATATAGCGTTATACGTTATAACGTAATGCTACATAACGTTATACGTTATATCGTAATACTACATAACGTTATACGTTATATCGTAATGCTACATTACGTTATACGTTAAAACGTAATACTATCTAACGTTATATGTTATAACGTAATGCTACATAACGTTATATGTTATATCGTAATACTACATATCGTTATACGTTATAAGGTAATTTCATATAACGTTATACGTTATAACGTAATACTATATAACGTTAAACGTTATAACGTAATAGTATATAACGTTATGCGTTATAACGTAATACCATGTTACGTTATACGTTATAAGGTAATAGTATATAACGTTGTACGTTATATAGTATTGCTACATAACGTTATATGTTATAACGCAATACTATATAACGTTATACGTTATAACGTAATTTCATATAACGTTATACGTTATAACGTAATACTATATAACGTTAAACGTTATAACGTAATAGTATATAACGTTATACGTTATAACGTAATACCATGTAACGTTATACGTTATATAATAATGCTACATAACGTTATACGTTAAAACGTATAACCACATAACGTTATACGTTAAAACGTATAACCACATAACGTTATACGTTATAACGTAATACTATATAACTTTATACGTTATATCGTAATACTACATAACGTTATACGTTATAACGTAATACAACATAACGTTATACGTTTTAACGTAATGCTACATAAAGTTATATGTTATATCGTAATACTACATAACTTTATACGCTATATCGTAATACCACAGAACGTTATACGTTATAACGTATTACCATATAACGTTATACCTTATAACGTAATACTACATAACGTTATACGTTATAACGTAATACTATATGACGTTAAACGTTATAACGTAATAGTATATAACGTTATACGTTATAACGTAATACTACATAACGTTATACGTTATAACGTAATACTACATAACGTTACACGTTTTAACGTAATGCTACATAAACTTATACGTTATAACGTATAACCATATAACGTTATACGTCATATCGTAAAACTACATAACGTTATACGTTATAACGTAATACTACATCACGTTATACGTTATAACGTAATACTACATAACGTTATACGTTTTAACGTAATGCTACATAAAGTTATATGTTATATCGTAATACTACAGAACGTTATACGCTATATCGTAATACAACATAACGTTATACGTTAAAAAGTAATACTACATAACGTTATACGCTGTATCGTAATACCACATAACGATATACGTTAAAAAGTAATACTACATAACGTTATACGTTATAACGCAATACTATATAACGTTATACGTTATAACGTAATTTCATATAACGTTATACGTTATAACGTAATACTATATAACGTTAAACGTTATAACGTAATAGTATATAACGTTATACGTTATAACGTAATACCATGTAACGTTATACGTTATAAGGTAATAGTATATAACGTTGTACGTTATATAGTAATGCTACATAACGTTATACATTAAAACGTATTACCATATAACGTTATACGTTACAACGTAATGCTACATAACGTTATACGTTTTATCGTAATACTACATAACGTTATACGTTATAACGTATAACCATATAGCGTTATACGTTATAACGTAATACAATATAACGTTACATGTGATATCGTAATACTACATTTTTTATACGTTAAAACGTATAACCATATAACGTTATACGTTATAACGTAATACTATATAACGTTATACGTTATATCGTAATACTACATTACGTTATACGTTAAAACGTAATACTATCTGACGTTATATCTTATAACGTAATACTACATAACGTTATATGTTATATCGTAATACTACATATCGTTATACGTTATAACGTAATTTCATATAACGTTATACGTTATAACGTAATACTATATAACGTTAAACGTTATAACGTAATAGTATATAACGTTATACGTTATAACGTAATACCATGTAACGTTATACGTTATAAGGTAATAGTATATAACGTTGTACGTTATAACGTAATATTATATAACGTTATACGTTATAACGTAATACCATGTAACGTTATACGTTATAATGTAATACTACATAACGCTATACGTCATATCGTAAAACTACATAACGTTATACGTTATAACGTAATACTATATTACGTTATATGTTATAACGTAATACAACATAACGTTATACGTTTTAACGTAATGCTACATAAAGTTATATGTTATATCGTAATACTACATAACTTTATACGCTATATCGTAATACCACAGAACGTTATACGTTATAACGTATTACCATATAACGTTATACCTTATAACGTAATGCTACATAACGTTATACGTTTTAACGTAATGCTACATAAACTTATATGTTATATCGTAATACTACATAACTTTATACGCTATATGGTAATACCACAGAACGTTATACGTTATAACGTATTACCATATAACGTTATACATTAAAACGTATTACCATATAACGTTATACGTTATAACGTAATACTACATAACGTTATACGTTATAACGTAATGCTACATTACGTTATATGTTATATTGTAATACTACATAACGTTATACGTTATATCGTATTACCACATAACGTTATACGTTAAAACGTATTACCAAATAACGTTATACGTTATAACGTAATACAACATAACGTTATACGCTATATCGTAATACCACATAACGTTATACGTTAAAAAGTAATACTACATAACGTTATACGCTATATCGTAATACCACATAACGTTATACGTTAAAAAGTAATACTACATAACGTTATACGTTATAACGTAATACTATATAACGTATTATGTGATATCGTAATACTACATTACGTTATACGTTAAAACGTATTACCATATAACGTTGTACGTTATAACGTAATGCTACATAACGTTATACGTTATGTCGTAATACTACATATCGTTATACGTTATAACGTATAACGTTATATGGTTATACGTTATAACGTAATACAATATAACGTTATATGTGATATCGTAATACTACATTACGTTATACGCTAAAACGTATAACCATATAACGTTATACGTTATAACGTAATACTATATAACGTTATACGTTATATCGTAATACTACATTACGTTATACGTTAAAACGAAATACTATCTAACGTTATATGTTATAACGTAATACTACATAACGTTATATGTTATATAGTAATACTACATATCGTTATACGTTATAACGTAATTTCATATAACGTTATACGTTATAACGTAATACTATATATCGTTAAACGTTATAACGTAATAGTATATAACGTTATACGTTATAACGTAATACCATGTAACGTTATACGTTATAAGGTAATAGTATATAACGTTGAACGTTATATAGTATTGCTACATAACGTTATACGTTATAACGCAATACTATATAACGTTATACGTTATAACGCAATTTCATATAACGTTATACGTTATAACGTAATACTATATAACGTTAAACGTTATAACGTAATAGTATATAACGATATACGTTTTAACGTAATACCATGTAACGTTATACGTTATAATGTTATAGTATATAACGTTGTACGTTATATAGTAATGCTACATAACGTTATACGTTATAACGTAATGCTACATAACGTTATACGTTATATCGTAATACTACATAACGTTATACATTATAACGTATAACCATATAACGTTATACGTTATAACGTAATACAATATAACGTTATATGTGATATCGTAATACTACATTACGTTATACGTTAAAACGTAATACTATCTAACGTTATATGTTATAACGTAATACTACATAACGTTATATGTTATATCGTAATACTACATATCGTTATACGTTATAACGTAATTTCATAT
>NW_025219400.1:0-1221 GCF_014825855.1 Bombus pyrosoma | reverse complement strand
CATATAACGTTAGCCGTTATATCGTAATACTATATAACGTTATACGTTATAACGTAACACTACATAAAGTTAGACATTATAACGTAATACTATATAACGTTATACGTTACATCGTAATGCTACATTACATTATACGTTATATCGTAATACTACATATCGTTATACGTTACAACGTATTACCATATAACGGTATACGTTACAATGTAACACTACATAACGTTATACGTTATAACTTAATACTATAAAACGTTATACGTTATATCGTACTGCTACATTACATTATACGTTATATCGTAATACTAGATATCGTTATACGTTATATCGTAAGAGTACATATCGTTTTCGTCATATCGTAATGCTACATTACGTTATACGTTATAACGTATTACTACATAACGTTATACGCTATAACGTAATAGTACATAGCTTTATAAGTTATACGGTAATATTATATAACGATATACGTTACATCGTAATACTACATAACGTTATACGTTATGTCGTAATGGTACATGACGTTCTAAGTTATATCGTAATACTACATATCGTTATACGTTATAACGTATTACCATATAACGTTATCCGTTATATCGAAATACTATATAACGTGATACGTTATAACGTATTACCATATAACGTTATCCGTTATACCGTAATACTATATAACGTTATACGTTATATCGTAATGCTACATAACGTTATACGTTATAACGTAGTACTACATAACGTTATACGCTATAACGTAATGCTACATAACGTTAAACGTTATATCGTAACACTACATTTCGTTATGCGTAATATCGTAATACCATATAACGTTATACGTCATATTGTAATGCTACATATCTTTATACGTTATATCGTAATGCTACATATCGTTATACGTTGTATCGTAATACTACATATCGTTATACGTTATAACGTATAACCATATAACATTATCCGTTATACCGCAATACTATATAACGTTATACGTTATATTGTAATGCTACATTACGTTATACGTTATAATGTAATACCATATAACGTTATACGTTATATCGTAATACTACATATCGTTATACGTTATAACGTATTACCATATAACGTTATACGTTATATCGTAATACCACATATCGTTATACGTTGTATCGTAGTACTACATAACGTTATACGCTATAACGTAATGCCACATAACGTTAAACGTTCTATCGTAACACTACATATCGTTATGCGTAATAT
>NW_025219399.1:0-1221 GCF_014825855.1 Bombus pyrosoma | reverse complement strand
ATATAACGTTATTGATTACAACGTAATACCACATAACGTTATACGTTATATCCTAATACTATATAACGTTATACTATATATCATAATACTATATAACGTTATACGTTACATCATAATACTATATAACGTTATACGTTATATCATAATACTATATAACGTTGTACGTTATAACGCAATACCACATATCGTTATACGTTTTATCGTAAAATCATATAACGTTATACGTTATATCGTAATACCATATAACGTTATTGATTACAACGTAATACCACATATCGTTATACGTTATATCCTAATACTATATAACGTTATACTATATATCATAATACTATATAACGTTATACGTTATATCATAATACTATATAACGTTATACGTTATATCGTAATACCATATGACGTTATACGTTATAACGTAATACCATATAACGTTATTGATTACAAAGTAATACCACATATCGTTATACGTTATATCGTAATATCATATAACGTTATACGTTATATCATACTACTACTTAACGTTATACCTTATAATGTAATACCACATATCGTTATACGTTTTATCGTAATACCATATAACGTTATACGTTATACTATAATACTATATAACGTTATACTATATATCATAATACTATATAACGTTATACGTTACATCGTAATACCATATAACGTTATACGATATATAGTAATACTATATAACGTTATACGTTATATCATAATACTATGTAACGTTACTCGTTATATCATAATACTATATAACGTCATACGTTATAACGTAATACCATATAACGTTATACGTTATATCGTAATACTACATAACGTTATACGTTATAACGTAATACCATATAACGTTATTGATTACAAAGTAATACCACATATCGTTATACGTTATATCGTAATACTATATAACGTTATACGTTATATCGTAATACCATATAACGTTATACGTTATATCGTAATACCATATAACGTTACTGATTACAACGTAATACCACATATCCTTATACGTTGTATCGTAATACTACATAGCGTTATACGTTATGTCATAATACTATGTAACGTTATACGTTATATCATAATACTATACAACGTTATACGTTATAACGTAATACCACATATCGTTATACGTTATATCATAATACTATATAACGTTATACATTATATCATAATACTATATAACGTTATGCGTTATATCATAATACTATGCAACGTTTTACGTTATAA
>NW_025219398.1:0-1221 GCF_014825855.1 Bombus pyrosoma | reverse complement strand
ATACGTTATATCGTAATACTATATAACGTTACACGTTATAACGTAACACTACATATCGTTATACGTTATGTCGTAGTAAAATATAGCGTTATACGTTATATCGTAATGGTACATAATGTTATACGTTATATCGTAAAACTACGTATCGTTATACGTTATATCGTAATACCATATAACGTTATACGTTATATCGTAATACTACATACCGTTGTACGTTATATCGTAATACCATATAATGTTATACGTTATATCGTAATACTATATAACGTTATACGTTATAACGTAACACTACATATCGTTATACGTTATGTCGTAGTAAAATATAACGTTATTCGTTATATCGTAATGCTACATAATATTATACGTTATATCGCAATACTACGTATCGTTATACGTTATATCGTAATACCATATAACGTTATACGTTATATCGTAATAATACATATCGTTGTACGTTGTATCGTGATACCATATAATGTTATACGTTATAACGTAGTACTACATATGGTTATACGTTATATCGTGGTACCATATAACGTTATACGTTATATCGTAATACTATATAACGTTATACGTTATAACGTAGTACTATATATGGTTATACGTTATATCGTAGTACCATACAACGTTATACGTTATATCGTAATGCTACATAACGTTATACGTTATATCGTAATGCTACATAACGTTATACGTTATATCGTAATGCTACATAACGTTATACGTTATATCGTAATGCTACATAACGTTATGAGTTATATCGTAATACTACATATCGTTATACGTTATATCATATTACCTTATAAGGTTATACGTTATATCGTAATATTACATAACGTTATACGTTGTAACGAATTACTACATATCGTTATACGCTATATTGTAATACCATATAACGTTATACGTTATAACGTAATACTACATAACGTTATACGTTATATCGTAATGCTACATAACGTTATACGTTATATCGTAAGACAACATCTCGTTATACGTTATATCGTAATACCATATAACGTAAAACGTTATAACGTAGTACTACATATCGTCATACGTTATATCGTAGTACCATATAACGTTATACGTTATATCGTAATACCATATACGTTATACGTTATAACGTAATTCTACATAACGTCGTACGTTATATCGTAATGCTACATAACTTTATACGTTATATCGTGATACTATATATCGTTATACGTTATATCGTAATACCAT
>NW_025219397.1:0-3655 GCF_014825855.1 Bombus pyrosoma | reverse complement strand
GATATAACGTGTAACGTTACCCAGTTTAACGTTTTAACGTACAACGTTATGTAGTATCATCATATAACCTATAACGTTATATAGTATTACGTTATAACATATATCGTTATGTGGTATTATAATACCACGTATAATGTTATAGAGTATTACGTTATATCGTATAACGTTATATAGTATTACGTTGTAACGTATAACGTTATGTAGTATTACGTTAGAACGTACAACTTTTTATAGTATAACAATATGACGTATAACGTTATATATTATTAGGTTATAACGTATAACGTTACATAGTATTACGTTATACCGTATGATGTTATGTGGTGCTACGATATAACTTGTAACGTTACATATTTTAACGTTTTAACGTACAACGTTCTGTAGTATTATCATATAACCTATAACGTTATGTAGTGTTACGATATAACGTATAATGTCATATAGTATTACGTTATATCGAATCGCATTATATAGTATTACGTTACAACGTATAACGTTATGAAGTATTACGTTATAACGTATGACGTAATATTGTATTACGTTAGAACGCATAACGTTTTATAGTATTACGTTATATCGATTAGCATAATGTAATATTACGTGATGGCGTATAACGTCATATAGTATTACGTTATAACATATATCGTTATGTGGTACTAGAATACCACGTATAATGTTATAGAGTATTACGTTATATCGTATATCGTTACATAGTATTACGTTATAACGCATAACGTTATGTAGTATTACGTTGTAACGTATAACGTTATATAGTACTACGTTATAACGTATAACGTTATAGAGTATTACGTTATAACGCATAACGTTATATACTATTACGATATGACGTATAACGTTATATAGTACCACGTTATACCTTATAACGTTATATAGTATTACGACATAACGTAAAACGCTATATAGTATGACGTTATAACGTATAACGTTATGTTGTATTACGTTATAACGTGTGACGTTATATAGTATTACGTTGTAACGTATGACGTTATATAGAATTACGTTATATCGATTAGCATTATGTAGTATTACGTGATGGCGTATAGCGTTATATAGTATTACGTTATAACATATATCGTTATGTGGTATTATAATACCACGTATAATGTTATAGAGTAAAAACGTTATATCGTATAACGTTATATAGTATTACGTTATAACGTATGATGTTATGTGGTGCTACGATATAACGTGTGCGTTACATAGTTTAACGTTTTAACGTACAACGTTATGTAGTATTACGTTATAACGTATGACGTTATATTTCATTACGTTAGAACGTATAACGTTTTATAGTATTACGTTATATCGATTAGCATTATGTAGTATTACGTGATAGCGTATATCGTTCTATAGTATTACGTTATATCGTATAACGTTATGCAGCATTGCGATACAACATATAACGTTATATGGTATTACGTTATAACGTATAACGTTATGTAGCATCACGTTATAACGTATAACATCATATAGTATTACGTTATAACGTATAACATTATGTAATATAACGTTATAACGTGTAACGTTATGTACTATTACGCTATAACGTATAACGTTATGTAGCATTACGATATCACATATAACGTTATATAGTATTACGTTATAACGTATAACGTTATGTATTATTGAGTTGTAACGTATAACGTTTTATAGCATTACGCAATAACGTATAACGTTTTATAGTATTACGTCATAACGTATAACGTTATATAGTATTACATCATGACGTGTAACGTTATGTAGCATTACGATATAACGTATGACGTTACGTAGCATCACGATATAACGTATAACGTTATATAGTATTACATTATAACGTGTAACGTTATATAGCATTACGTTATAACGTATAACGTTATATAGTATTACACTATAACGTATAACGTTAAGTAATATTACGTTATAACGTGTATTGTTTCGTAGTATTACGGTATAACGTATAACGCTATGTAGCATTACGATATAACGTATAACGTTATATAGATTTACGTTATAACGTATAACGTTATATAGCATTACGTTATAACGTATAACGTTATGTAGCATTACGATATAACGTATAACGTTATATAGATTTACGTTATAACGTATAACGTTATATAGCATTACGTTATAACGTGTAACGTTATATAGTATTACACTGTAACGTATAACGTTATGTAATATTACGTTATAACGTGTATTGCTTTGTAGTATTACGGTATAACGTATAACGTTATGTAGCATTACGATATAACGTATAACGTTATATAGTATTACTTCATAACGTATAACGTTATATAGCATTACGTTATAACGTATAACGTTATATAGTATTACGTTATAACGTATAACGTTATGTAGCATTACGATATAACGTATAACGTTATGTAGCATTACGATATAACATATAACGTTATATAGCATTACGTTGTAACGTATAACGTTATATAGTATTACGTTATAACGTATGACGTTATGTAGCATCACGATATAACGTATAACGTTATGTATTCTTGAGTTGTAACGTATATTGTTATATAGTATTACGTTATATCGTATAACGTTATGCAGCATTGCGATATAACATATAACGTTATATAGTATTACGTTATAACGTATAACGTTATGTAGCATCACGTTATAACGTATAACCTCATATAGAATTACGTTATAACGTATAACATTATGTAATATAACGTTATAACGTGTATCGTTATGTACTATTACGGTATAACGTATAACGTTATGTAGCATTACGATATAACATATAACGTTATATAGTATTACGTTATAACGTATAACGTTATGTATTATTGAGTTGTAACGTATAACGTTTTATAGCATTACGCTATAACGTATAACGTTTTATAGTATTACGTCATAACGTATAACGTTATATAGTATTACATCATGACATGTAACGTTATGTAGCATTACGATATAACGTATGACGTTACGTAGCATCACGATATAACGTATAACGTTATATAGTATTACATTATAACGTGTAACGTTATATAGCATTACGTTATAACGTATAACGTTATATAGTATTACACTATAACGTATAACGTTATGTAATATTTCGTTATAACGTGTATTGTTTTGTAGTATTACGGTATAACGTATAACGCTATGTAGCACTACGATATAACGTATAACGTTATATAGATTTACGTTATAACGTATAACGTTATATAGCATTACGTTATAACGTATAACGTTATGTAGCATTACGATATAACGTATAACGTTATATCGTGTTACGTTATAGCGTATAACGTTATGTGGTATTACGTTCTATCGTATAACGTTATGTAGTATTACGTTATAACGTATAACGTTATGTAATATTACGTTATAACGTATAACGTTATGTAGCATCACGATATAACGTATAACGTTATATAGTATTACGTTATAACGTATAACGTTATGTAGCATCACGATATAACATATAACGTTATATAGCATTACGTTATAACGTATAACGTTATGTCTTATTACGTTCTATCGTATAACGTTATGTCGCATTACGTTATAACGTATAACGTTATATAGCATTACGATATAACGTATAACGTTATATAGCATTACGTTATAACGTATAACGTTATATAGTATTACGTTATAACGTATGACGTTATGTAGT
>NW_025219396.1:0-1218 GCF_014825855.1 Bombus pyrosoma | reverse complement strand
AACGTATAACGTTATGTAGTATTACGTTATAACGTATAACGTTATGTAGCATTACGTTATAACGTATAACGTTGTGTAGTATTACGTTATAACGTATAACGTTATGTATCATAACGGTATAACGTATAACGTTGTGTAGCAGTACGATATTACGTATAACGTTATGTACCATTACGGTATAACGTATAACGTTATGTAGGATTACAATATAACGTATAACGTTATGTAGCAGTACGATATAACGTGTAACATTATGTAGCATTACGGTATAACGTATAACGTTATGTAGCATTACGGTATAACGTATAACGTTATGTAGCATTATGATATAACGTATAACGTTATATAGCATTACGGTATAAAGTATAACGTTATATAGTATTACGTGGTAACGTATAACGTTATGTAGCATTGCGTTATAACGTATAGCGTTATGTAGCATTACGGTATAACGTATAACGTTATGTAGCATTAGGGTATAACGTATAACGTTATGTAGTATTACGTTATAACGTATAACGTTTTGTAGCATTACGTTATAACGTATAACGTTGTGTAGTATTACGTTATAACGTATAACGTTATGTATCATAACGGTATAACGTATAACGTTGTGTAGCAGTACGATATTACGTATAACGTTATGTACCATTACGGTATAACGTATAACGTTATGTAGCATTACAATATAACGTATAACGTTATGTAGCAGTACAATATAACGTGTAACATTATGTAGCATTACGGAATAACGTATAACGTTATGTAGCATTACGGTATAACGTATAACGTTATGTAGCATTATGATATAACGTATAACGTTATATAGCATTACGGTATAAAGTATAACGTTATATAGTATTACGTGGTAACGTATAACGTTATGTAGCATTATGATATAACGTATAACGTTATGTAGCAGTATGATATAACGTATAACGTTGTGTAGTATTACGTTATAACGTATAACGTTATATAGCATTGCGTTATGACGTATAAGCTTATATAGCATTACGTTTTAACGTATAACGTTATGTAGCATTACGGTATAACGTATAACGTTATGTAGCATTATGATATAACGTATAACGTTATATAGCATTACGGTATAAAGTATAACGTTATATAGTATTACGTGGTAACGTATAACGTTATGTAGCATTACGGTATAACGTATAACGTTATGTAGCATTATGATATAACGTATAACGTTATATA
>NW_025219395.1:0-1217 GCF_014825855.1 Bombus pyrosoma | reverse complement strand
TTATACGTTATAACGTAGTACTACTGAACGTTATTCGTTATAACGTAATTCTACATAACGATATACGTTATAATATACTACCATATAACGATATATGTTATAACGTATTACCATATAACGATATACGTTATAACGAAATACTACATAACGGTATACGTTATAACGTAATACTATATAACGTTAAACGTTACAACGTAATCCTATATTACGTTATACGATATAACGTAATGCTACATAACATTGTACGTCATAACATAATACTACTGAACGTTATACGTTATAACGTATTACCATATAACGATATACGTTATACCGAAATACTACATGACGGTATACGTTATAACGTAATACTATATAACGTTAAACGTTACAACATAATAATATATCACGTTATACGTTATAACGTATTACCACATAACGATATACGTTATAACGTAATACTACATAATGTTTTACGTTATATCGTAATACGACATTACGTTATACGCTATAACGTAATACTACATAACGTTATACGTTATAACGTAATACTACATAACGTCATACGATGTAACGTAATATTACATAACGTTATACGTTATATCGTATTACTATATAACGATATACGTTATAACCTAATTCTGTATGACGTTATACGTTATAACGTAATACTATATTTCGTTATACGATTTAACGTAATGCTACATAACATTATACGTTATAACATAATACTACTGAACGTTATACCTTACAACGTATCACCATATAACGATATACGCTATAACGTAATACAACATAACGTTATACGTTATGACGTAATACTATATAACGTAATACTACATAACGGTATACGTTACCACGTAATACTATATAAGGATATACGATATAACGTACCACTATATAACGATATACGTTATAACGTATTACCATATAACGATATACGTTATACCGAAATACTACATGACGGTATACGTTATAACGTAATACTATATAACGTTAAACGTTACAACATAATAATATATCACGTTATACGTTATAACGTATTACCATATAACGATATACGTTATAACGTAATACTACATAATGTTTTACGTTATAACGTAATACGACATTACGTTATACGCTATAACGTAATACTACATAACGTTATACGTTATGACGTAATACTACATAACGTTATACGATGTAACCTAATGTTACATAACGTTATACGTTATATCGTATTACTATATAACGAC
>NW_025219394.1:0-1216 GCF_014825855.1 Bombus pyrosoma | reverse complement strand
GTTACTACGATGTAGGGTATAACGTTATACGGTATTACGATAGAAAATATAACGTTATATAGTACTACGTTATGACGTATAACGTTGTATAGTATTACTTTGTAACGTATAACGATATATAGTATTACGTTATAACGTATAACGACATATAGTATTACGTTATGAAGTAAAACGGTGTGTAGTATTATGATATAACGTATAACGTTATATGTTACTACGATATAGCGTATAACGTTATATGGTATTACGATATAACATATAACGTTATATAGTACTACGTTATCACGTATAACGTTCTGCAGTATGATGATATAACGCATAACGTTATATTGCACTACGTTATGACGTAAAACGTTGAATAGTATTACGTTATGACGTATAACGTTGTGTAGTATTGCGATATAACATATAACGTTATATGTTACTACGATATAGCGTATAACGTTATACGGTATTACGATATAACATATAACGTTGTGTAGTACTACGCTTTGACGTATAACGATACGTAGTATTATGATATAACGTATAACGTTACATGATATGACTTTATAACGTATAACCTTATACTGTATTACGATATAACGTATAACGTTATATAGTAATACGTTATGACTTATAACGTTATATATACTACGTTATGACGTATAACGTTGTATAGTATTACTTTGTAACGTATAACGATATATAGTATTACGTTATAACGTATAACGACATATAGTATTACGTTATGAAGTAAAACGGTGTGTAGTATTATGATATAACGTAGAACGTTACATGGTATGACATTATAACGTATAACCTTATACAGTATTACAGTATAAGGAATAACGTTATATAGTAATACCTTATGACTTATAACGTTATATATACTACGTTATGACGTATAACGTTCTGTAGTATGATGATATAACGTGTAACGTTATATGCTATTACGATGTAGCGTATAACGTTATACGGTATTACGATATAACATATAACGTTATACAGTACTACGTTATGACGTATAACGATGTTTAGTATTACGATATAGCGTATAACGTTATATGGTATTACGATTTAACATATAACGTTATACGTTATTACGATATAGCGTATAACGTTATACGGTATTACGATATAACATATAACGTTATATAGTAATACGTTATGACTTATAACGTTATATATACTACGTTATGACGTATAACGTTCTGTGGTATGATGATATAACGTA
>NW_025219393.1:0-2425 GCF_014825855.1 Bombus pyrosoma | reverse complement strand
ATACCATATAACGTTATACGTTATATCATAATACTATATAACGTTATAATATATATCATAATACTATATAATGTTATACGTTACATCGTAATACCACATAATGTTATGCGTTATATCGTCATACTATATAACGTTATACGTTATACCATAATACTATATAACGTTATACTATATATAATAATACTATATAACGTTATACGTTACACCGTAATACTATATAGCGTTATACGTTATATCGTAATACTATATAACGTTATACGTTATACCATAATACTATATAACGTTATACTATATATCATAATACTATATAACGTTATACGTTACAGCGTAATACCATATAATGTTATACGTTATATCGTAATACTATATAACGTTATACGTTATATCATAATACTATATAACGTTATACATTATATCATAATACTATATAACGTTATGCGCTATAACATAATACTATACAACGTTATACGTTATAACGTAATACCACATATCGTTATACGTTATATCGTAATATCATATAACGTTATACGTTATATCGTAATACCATATAACGTTATACGTTATATCGTCATACCATATAACGTTATACGTTATATCATAATACTACTTAACGTTATACTTTATAATGTAATACCACATATCGTTATACGTTATATCGTAATACCATATAACGTTATACGTTATATCCTAATACTATATAACGTTATACTATATATCATAATACTATATAACGTTATACTTTATATCATAATACTATATAACGTTATAATATATATCATAATACTATATAATGTTATACGTTACATCGTAATACCATATAATGTTATGCGTTATATCGTCATACTATATAACGTTATACGTTATACCATAATACTATATAACGTTATACTATATATCATAATACTATATAATGTTATACGTTACATTGTAATACCATATAATGTTATACGTTATAACGTAATACCATATAACCTTATACGTTAACCCATAATACTATATAACGTTATACTATATATCATAATACTATATAACGTTATACGTTATAACGTAATACCACATATCGTTATACGTTATATCGTAATACCATATAACGTAATACCACATATCGTTATACGTTATATCGTAATACCATATAACGTTATACGTTATATCGTAATACCATATAACGTTATACGTTATATCGTCATACCATATAACGTTATACGTTATATCATAATACTACTTAACCTTATACTTTATAATGTAATACCACATATCGTTATACGTTATATCGTAATACCATATAACGTTATACGTTATATCATAATACTATATAACGTTATACATTATATCATAACACTATATAACGTTATACGTTATATCGTAATACTATATAACGTTATACGTTATATCCTAATACCATATATCGTTATACGTTATATCGTAATACCATGTAACGTTCAACGTTATATCGTAATACCATATAACGTAATACGTTATATCGTAATACCATATAACGTTATACGTTATATCCTAATACCACATATCTTTATACGTTATATCGTAATACCATATAACGTTATACGTTATATCATAATACTACTTAACGTTATACTTTATAATGTAATACCACATATCGTTATACGTTATATCGTAACACCATATAACGTTATACGTTATATCCTAATACTATATAACGATATACTATATATTATAATACCATATAACGTTATACGTTATATCATAATACTATATAACGTTATAATATATATCATAATACTATATAATGTTATACGTTACATCGTAATACCACATAATGTTATGCGTTATATCGTCATACTATATAACGTTATACGTTATACCATAATACCATATAACGTTATACTATATATCATAATACTATATAATGTTATACGTTACATTGTAATACCATATAATGTTATGCGTTATATCGTCATACTATATAACGTTATTCGTTATACCATAATACTATATAACGTTATACTATACATCATAATACTATATAACATTATACGTTACACCGTAATACCATATAACGTTATACGTTATATCGTAATACCGTATAACGTTATACGTTATACCATAATACTATATAACCTTATACTATATATCACAATACTTTATAACGTTATACGTTATAACGTAATACCTCATATCGTTATACGTTATATCGTAATACCATATAACGTTATACGTTATATCGTAATACCATATAACGTTATACGCTATATCGTCATACCATATAACGTTATACGTTATATCATAATACTACTTAACGTTATACTTTATAATGTAATACCACATATCGTTATACGTTATATCGTAATACCATATAACGTTATACGTTATATCATAATACTATATAACGTTATACATTATATCATAACACTATATAACGTTATACGTTATATCGTAATACTATATA
>NW_025219392.1:0-1203 GCF_014825855.1 Bombus pyrosoma | reverse complement strand
GTTAAACATTATAACGTAATAGTATATAACGTTATACGTTATATCGTAATACCACATAACGTTATACGATAAAACGTATTACCATATAACGTTATACGTTATAACGTAATACAACATAACGTTATACGTTTTAACATAATGCTACATAACGTTATACGTTATAACGTAATACTACATAACGTTATACGCTATATCGTAAGACCACATAACGTTATACGTTAAAAAGTAATACTACATAACGTTATACGCTATATCGTAATACCACATAACGATATACGTTAAAATGTAATACTACATAACGTTATACGTTATAACGCAATACTATATAACGTTATACGTTATAACGTAATTTCATATAACGTTATACGTTATAACGTAATACTATATAACGTTAAACGTTATAACGTAATAGTATATAACGTTATACGTTATAACGTAATGCTACATTACGTTATATGTTATATTGTAATACTATATAACGTTAAACGTTATAACGTAATAGTATATAACGTTATACGTTATAACGTAATGCTACATTACGTTATATGTTATATTGTAGTACTATTTAACGTTAAACGTTATAACGTAATAGTATATAACGTTATACGTTATAACGCAATACTATATAACGTTATACGTTATAACGTAATTTCATATAACGTTATACGTTATAACGTAATACTATATAACGTTAAACGTTATAACGTAATAGTATATAACGTTATACGTTATAACGTAATACCATGTAACGTTATACGTTATAAGGTAATACTATATAACGTTGTACGTTATAACGTAATAGTATATAACGTTATACGTTATAACGTAATACCATGTAACGTTATACGTTATAATGTAATACTATATAACGTTAAACGTTATGTCGTAATACTACATAACGTTATACGTTATAACGTATTGCTACATTACGTTATATGTTATATTGTAATACTACATAACGCTATACGTCATATCGTAAAACTACATAACGTTATACGTTATAGCGTATTACCATATAACGTTATGCCTTATAACGTAATACTACATAACGTTATACGTTAAAACGTAATACTATATAACGTTAAACGTTATAACGTAATAGTATATAACGTTATACGTTATATCGTAATACCACATAACGTTATACGTTAAAACGTATTACCATATAACGTTATACGTTATAACGTAATACAACATAACGTT
>NW_025219391.1:0-1198 GCF_014825855.1 Bombus pyrosoma | reverse complement strand
TAATACTACATATCGTTGTACGTTGTATCGTGATACCATATAATGTTATACGTTACAACGTAATACTATACAACGTTATACGTTATATCGTAATGCTACATAACGTTATACGTTATATCGTAATGCTACATAACGTTATACGTTATAACGTAACACTACATATCGTTATACGTTATTTCGTAGTACCATATAACGTTATACGTTATATCGTAGTACCATATAACGTTATACGTTATATCGTAATACCACATAACGTTATACGTTATATCGTAATACCATATATCGTTATACGTTATAACGTAGTACTACATATGGTTATACGTTATATCGTAGTACCATATAACGTTATACGTTATATCGTAATACTAAATAACGTTAAACGTTTTAACGTAACACTACATATCGTTATACGTTATGTCGTAGTAAAATATCACGTTATACGTTATATCGTAATGCTACATAATGTTATACGTTGTATCGTAATACTACGTATCGTTATACGTTATATCGTAATACCATATTGCGTTATACGTTATATCGTAATACTACATACCGTTGTACGTTATATCGTAATACCATATAATGTAATACGTTACAATGTAATACTACATAACGTTATACGTTATATCGTAATGCTACATAACGTTATACGTTATATCGTAATACTACATACCGTTATACATTATATCATATTACCTTATAAGGTTATACGTTTTATCGCAATCCTACATAACGTTATACGTTGTAACGTATTACTATCATATCGTTATACGCTATATCGTAATACCATATAACGTTATACGTTATAACGTAATACTACATAACGTTATACGCTATATCGTAACGCTACATAATGTTATACGTTATATCGTAATACTACGTATCGTTATACGTTATATCGTAATACCATATAACGTTATACGTTATATCGTAATACTACATACCGTTGTACGTTATATCGTAATACCATATAATGTAATACGTTACAATGTAATACTGCATAACGTTATACGTTATATCGTAATGCTACATAACGTTATACGTTATATCGTAATACTACATACCGTTATACGTTATATCATATTACCTTATAAGGTTATACGTTATATCGTAATCCTACATAACGTTATACGTTGTAACGTATTACTACATATCGTTATACGCTATATCGTAATACCATATAACGTTATACGTTATA
>NW_025219390.1:0-2109 GCF_014825855.1 Bombus pyrosoma | reverse complement strand
ATAAGGTTATATTGTATTACGTAAAAACGTATAACGTTATATGGTGTTACGATATAACGTATAACGTTATATAGTATTATGATATATAGGATAACGTTATATAGTATTATGATATAACGTAAAACGTTATATAGTATTACGATACAACGTATAACGTTATATAGTATTACGATATAACGTATAACGTTATATAGTATTACGATATAACGTATAACGTTATATAATATTATGATATAACGTATAACGTTATATAGTATTATGATATATCGTATAACGTTATATAGTATTATGATATATAGTATAACATTATATGGTGTTATGATATAACGTATAACGTTATATTGTATTATGATATAACGTATAACGGTATGTGGTAATGCGATATAACGTATAACGATATGTGGAATTACGTTTTAACGTAAAACGTTATATTGTATTATGATATAACGTAAAACGATATATAGTATTGCGATATAACGTATAACGTTATATAGTATTACGATATAACGTATAACGTTATATGGTGTTACGATATAACGTACAACGTTATATAGTATTACGATACAACGTATAACGTTCTATAGTATTACGATATAACGTATAACGTTTTATTGTATTATGATATATAGTATAACGTTATATCGTATTACGATATAACGTATAACGTTATATTGTATTACGATATAACGTATAACGTTATATAGTATTATGATATAACGTATAACTTTATATAGTATTATGATATATCGTATAACGTTATATAGTATTATGATATATAGTATAACGTTATATGGTATTATGATATAACGTAAAACGTTATATTGTATTACGATACAACGTATAACGTTATATAGTATTACGATATAACGTATAACGATATATAGTATTATGATATATCGCGTAACGTTATATGGTATTACGATATAACGTATAACGTTATATAGTATTATGATATAACGTATAACGTCATATAGTATTACGATATAGCGTATAACGATATATAGTATTATGATATAACGTATAACGATATATAGTATTACGATATAACGTATAAGGTTATATTGTATTATGATATAACGTAAAACGTTATATAGTATTATGATATATCGTATAACGTTATATAGTATTATGATATATAGTATAACGTTATATGGTATTATGATATAACGTATAACGTTATATTGTATTACGATACAACGTATGACGTTATATAGTATTACGATATAACGTATAACGATATATAGTAATACGATATAACGTATAACGTTATATAGTATTATGATATAACGTATAACGTTATATAGTATTACGATATAACGTATAACGATATATAGTATTATGATATAACGTATAACGTTATATAGTATTACGATATAACGTATAACATAATATTGTATTACGATATAACGTATAACGTTATATGGTGTTACGATATAACGTATAAGGTTTTATTGTATTACGTAAAAACATATAACGTTATATGGTGTTACGATATAACGTATAACGTTATATAGTACTATGATATATAGGATAACGTTATATAGTATTATGATTTAACGTAAAACGTTATATAGTATTACGATACAACGTATAACGTTATATAGTACTACGATATAACGTATAACGTTTTATTGTATTATGATATATAGTATAACGTTATATTGTATTACGATATAACGTATAACGATATATAGTATTGCGATATAACGTATAACGTTATATAGTATTACGATATAACGTATAACGTTATATGGTATTACGATATAACGTATAACGTTATATAGTATTATGATATAACGTATAACGATATATAGTATTATGATATAACGTATAACGTTATATTGTATTATGAAATAACGTATAACGTTATATTGTATTATGATATAACGTATAACGTTATATAGTGTTATGATATAACGTATAACGATATATAGTATTATGATATAACGTATAACGTTATATAGTATTACGATATAACGTATAACATAATATTGTATTACGATATAACGTATAACGTTATATGGTGTTACGATATAACGTATAAGGTTATATTGTATTACGTAAAAACATATAACGTTATATGGTGTTACGATATAACGTATAACGTTA
>NW_025219389.1:0-1195 GCF_014825855.1 Bombus pyrosoma | reverse complement strand
CAGTTAATTATCATCAATATCGAGTTACGATTGCATTCAGCAAGCTACTTTTATAGCTTCGACGCTGAACGTGGCGGGCGCTGAGCACGGCGTGTAAAATGGAGAAAAAAGAGCGCTTAAACGTTAGAAATATCTCAATCGGGATCGAAATAACAGTTAATTATCGTCAAAAATCAAGTTACGATTGCATTTCGCATTCTACTTTTATGGCTTCGATGCTGAACGTAAAGTGCAGTACGTGCTGCGTGTAGAATGGAGAAAAAAGAGCTCTATCACGTTAGAAATATCTCAATCGGGAACGAAATAACGGTTTATTATCATCGAAATCATGTTACGATTGCAATTTTCGAGCTCCATTGTTTGTTTCGACGCTGAGCGTGCCGGGCACTACGTTCGGCGTGTAAAATAGAGAAAATCGAGCTTTTAAACGTTAAAAATATCTCAATCAGGATAGAAATAACACTTAATTATCGTCAAAATCGAGTTACGATTGCATTCAGCAAGCTACATTTATAGCTCCGACGTTGAACGTGGCGGGCGCTGAGCTCGGCGTGTAAAATGGAGAAAAAAGAGCGCTTAAACGTTAGAAATATCTCTATCGGGAACGAAATAACAGTTAATTATCGTCAAAAATCGAGTTACGATTGCATTTCGCATGCTACTTTTATGGCTTCGATGCTGAACGTAAAGTGCAGTACGTGCTGCGTGTAAAATGGAGAAAAAAGAGCGCTTAAACGTTAGAAATATCTCAATCGGGAACGAAATAACAGTTAATTATCATCGAAATCATGGTGCGATTGCAATTTTCGAGCTCCTTTGTTTGTTTCGACACTGAACGTGCCGGGCACTACGTTCAGCTTGTAAAATAGAGAAAATCGAGCTTTTAAACGTTAAAAATATCTCAATAAGAATGGAAATAACACTTAATTATCGTCAAAATCGAGTTACGATTGCATTCAGCAAGCTACATTTATAGCTTCGACGCTGAACGTGGCAGGCGCTGAGCTTGGCGTGTAAAATGGAGAAAAAAGAGCGCTTAAACGTTAGAAATATCTCAATCTCGAATGAAATAACAGTTAATTATCGTCAAAAATCGAGTCACGATTGCATGTCGCATGCTACTTTTATGGCTTCGATGCTGAACGTAAAGTGCAGTACGTGCTGCGTATAGAATGGAGAAAAAAGAGCGCTTAAA
>NW_025219388.1:0-1191 GCF_014825855.1 Bombus pyrosoma | reverse complement strand
TACGATATAACGTATAACGTTATGTAGCATTACGTTATAACGTATAACGTTATATAGTATTACGTTATAACGTATAACGTTATATGGTATTAGGGTGTAACGTATAACGTTATGTAGCATTACGTTATAACATATAGCGATATGTAGTATTACGATATAACGTATAACGTTATGTAGCATTACGTTATAACGTATAACGTTATATAGTATTACGTTATAACGTATAACGTTGTATGGTATTAGGATGTAACGTATAACGTTTTGTAGCATTACGTTATAACGTATAACGCTATGTAGATATATGTTATAACGTATAACGTTATGTAGCATTACGTTATAACGTATAACGTGATGTAGCATTACGTTATAACGTATAACGTTATATAGCAATACGTTATAACGTATAACGTTATATGGTATTAGGATGTAACGTATAACGTTATGTAGCATTACGTTATAACATATAGCGATATGCAGTATTACGATATAACGTATAACGTTATGTAGCATTACGTTATAACGTATAGCGATATGTAGTATTACGATATAACGTATAACGTTATGTAGCATTACGTTATAACGTATAACGTTATATAGTATTACGTTATAACGTATAACGTTGTATGGTATTAGGATGTAACGTATAACGTTTTGTAGCATTACGTATTAACGTATAACGCTGTGTAGATATATGTTATAACGTATAACGTTATGTAGCACTACGTTATAACGTATAAC
The DNA here is from genome assembly GCF_014825855.1 of Bombus pyrosoma. Classification (NCBI taxonomy): domain Eukaryota; kingdom Metazoa; phylum Arthropoda; class Insecta; order Hymenoptera; family Apidae; genus Bombus; species Bombus pyrosoma. The sequence goes on along the minus strand of NW_025219388.1, from coordinate 453 downwards.
GTGATGTAGCATTACGTTATAACGTATAACGTTATATAGCAATACGTTATAACGTATAACGTTATATGGTATTAGGATGTAACGTATAACGTTATGAAGCATTACGCTATAACATATAGCGATATGCAGTATTACGATATAACGTATAACGTTATGTAGCATTACGTTATAACGTATAACGTTAAGCAGATATATATTATAACGCATAACGTTATGTAGCATTACGTTATAACGTATAACGCTATGTAGATATTTGTTATAACGTATAACGTTATGTAGCATTACGTTATAACGTATTACGTTATGTCGAATATGTTATAACGTATGGCGTTATGCAGTATTACGATATAACATATAACGTTATTTAACATTACGTTGTAACGTATAACGTTATGTAGCATTACATTATAACGTATTACGTTATGTAGCATTACGTTATAACGTATAACGTTA
>NW_025219387.1:0-2377 GCF_014825855.1 Bombus pyrosoma | reverse complement strand
AACGTTATATAGCATTACGTTATAACGTATAACGTTATATAGTATTACGTTATAACGTATAACGTTATATAGTATTACGTTATAACGTATATCGTTATATAGCATTACGTTATAACGTATAACGTTATGTAGCATTACGGTATATCGTATAACGTTATGTATTATTGCGTTGTATGGTATAACGTTATATAGCATTACGTTATGACTTACATCGTTATATAGTGTTACGTTATGTCGTATAACGTTATGTAGTATTACGTTATGTCGTATAACGTCGTGTAGCATTACGGTATAACGTATAACGTTATGTAGCATTACGATATAACATATAACGTTATGTAGTATTACGTTATAACGTATAACGTTATATAGCATTGCGTAATGACGTATAACGTTATATAGAGTTACGTTGTAGCTTATAACGTTATGTATTATTGCGCTGTAACGTATAACGTTATGTATAATTGCGTTGTAACGCATATCGTTATATAGCATTACGTTATAACGTATAACGCTATGTAGCATTACGGTATAACGTATAACGTTATGTAGCATTATGATATAACGTATAACGTTATATAGCAATACGTTATAACGTATAACGTTATGTAGCATTACGGTATAACACGTAACGCTATGTAGCATTACGGTATGACATATAACGTTATGTAGCATTACAATATTACGTATAACGTTATGTAGTATTACGTTATAACGTATAACGTTATATAGCTTTGCGTTATGACGTATATCGTTTTATAGCATTACGATATAACGTATAACGTTATATAGCCTTTCGTTATAACGTATAACGTTATGTAGCATTACGGTATAACACATAACGTTATGTAGCACTATGATATAACGTATAACGTTTTATAGCATTACGTTATAACATATAACGTTATATGGTATTACGTTATAACGTATAACGTTATGTAGCATTATAACATAACGTATAACGTTATGTAGTATTACGTTATAACGTATAACGTTATATAGCTTTGCGTTATGACGTATAACGTTATATAGCATTACGTTATAACGTATAACGTTATATAGCATTACGTTATATCGTATAACGTTATATAGTATTACGTTATAACGTATAACGTTTTGTAGCATTACGGTAAATCGTATAACGTTATGTATTATTGCGTTGTGTCGTATAACGTTATATAGCTTTGCGTTATGACGTGTAACGTTACATAGCATTTCGTTATAACGTATAACGTTATGTAGTATTACGTTATAGCGTATAACGTTATATAGCATTACGTTATAACGTATAACGTTATGTAGCATTACGGTATAACGTACAACGTTAAGTAGCACTATGATATAACGTATAACGTTATATAGCATTACGTTATAACGCATAACGTTATATAGTATTACGTTGTAACGTATAACGTTATATAGCACTACGTTATAACGTATAACGTTATATAGCATTACGTTATAACGTACCACGTTATATAGCATTACGTTATAACGTACAACGTTATATAGCATTACGGTATAACACGTAACGCTATGTAGCATTACGGTATGACATGTAACGTTATGTAGCATTACAATATTACGTATAACGTTATGTAGTATTACGTTATAACGTATAACGTTATATAGCTTTGCGTTATGACGTATATCGTTTTATAGCATTACGTTATAACGTATAACGTTATATAGCATTTCGTTATAACGTATAACGTTATGTAGCATTACGGTATAACACATAACGTTATGTAGCACTATGATATAACGTATAACGTTTTACAGCATTACGTTATAACATGTAACTTTATATGGTATTACGTTATAACGTATAACGTTATGTAGCATTATAACATAACGTATAACGTTATGTAGTATTACGTTATAACGTATAACGTTATATAGCTTTGCGTTATGACGTGTAACGTTATATAGCATTTCGTTATAACGTATAACGTTATGTAGTATTACGTTATAGCGTATAACGTTATATAGCATTACGTTATAACGTATAACGTTATGTAGCATTACGGTATAACGTACAACGTTATGTAGCACTATGATATAACGTATAACGTTATATAGCATTACGTTATAACGCGTAACGTTATATAGTATTACGTTTTAACGTATAACGTTATATAGCACAACGTTATAACGTATAACGTTATATAGCATTAAGTTATAACGTACCACGTTATATAGCATTACGTTATAACGTATAACGTTATATAGTATTACGTTATAACGTACAACGTTATGTAGCATTACAGTATAACGTATAACGTTATGTAGTATTACGTTATAACGTATAACGTTATATAGCTTTGCGTTACGACGTATAACGTTAGATAGAGTTACGTTATAGCGTATAACGTTA
>NW_025219386.1:0-1184 GCF_014825855.1 Bombus pyrosoma | reverse complement strand
TTAGAGCGTATAACGTTATGTAGCATTACGATATAACGTATAACGTTATGTAGTATTACGTTATATCGTATAACGTTATATGGTAAAACGTTATACCGTATAACGTTATGTAGTGTTACGATATTACGTATAACGTTATGTAGCTTTACGTTATAACGTATAACGTCATATGGTAATACGTTATAACGTATAACGTTATGTAGCATTACGTTATACCGTATATCGTTATGTTGCTTTACGTTATAACGTATAACGTTATGTAGTATTACGATATAACGTATAACGTTATGTAGTAATACGTTATAACGTATATCGTTATGCAGCTTTACGATATAACGTATAACGTTATGTAGCATTACGTCATAATGTATAACGTCATGTAGTATTACGTTATAACGTATAACGTTAAGTAGCATTACGTTATAACGTATAACGTTATGTAGTATAATGTTATAGCGTATATCGTTATATGGTAATACGTTATAACGTATAACGTTATATAGCATTACGTTATACCGTATAACGTTATGTAGCTTTACGAAATAATGTATAACGTTATGTAGTATTACGATATATCGTTTAACGTTATGTAGTATTACGATATATCGCATAACGTTATGTAGTATTGCGATATAACGTATAACGTATGTAGCATTACCTTATAACGTATAAGGTTCTGTAGCGTTACGATATAACGTATAACGTTATGTAGCATTACGTTATAACGTATAACGTCATGTAGTATTACGTTAGAGCGTATAACGTTATGTAGCATTATGATATAACGTATAACGTTATGTAGCTTTACGTTATAACGTATAACGTTATATGGTAATACGTTATAACGTATAACGTCATGTAGTATTACGATATATCGTTTAACGTTATGTAGTATTACGATATATCGCATAACGTTATGTAGTATTGCGATATAACGTATAACGTATGTAGCATTACCTTATAACGTATAAGGTTCTGTAGCGTTACGATATACGGTATAACGTTATGTAGTATTACGTTATAGCGTGTCACGTTATGCAGCTTTACGTTATAACGTATAACATTAAGTAGCATTAGGTTATAACGTATAACGTTACGTAGTATTACGTTATAACGTATAACATTATATGGCTTTACGTTATAACGTATAACGTTATGTAGCATTAGGTTATAACGTATAACGT
>NW_025219385.1:0-1184 GCF_014825855.1 Bombus pyrosoma | reverse complement strand
TACGTTATAACGTATAACGTTATGTGGTGTTACGATATGACGTATACCGTTATATAGTACTACGCTATAACGTATAAGGACATGTGGTATTACGATATGACGTATACCGTTATATAGTACTACGTTATAACGTATAAGGATATGTGGTATTACGATATAACGTATAACGTTATGTGGTGTTACGATATGACGTGTAACGATATATAGTATTACGTTATAACGTATAACGTTATGTGGTATTACGATATGACGTATAACGTAATGTAGTATCAGGATATAACGTATAACGTTATATAGTATTACGTTATAACGAATAACGTTATGTGGTACTACGATATACCATATAACGTAATATAGTATTAGGATATAACGTATGACGTTGTGTGGTATTACGATATGACGTACAACGTTATGTGGTGTTACGATATGGCATATAACGTTATATAGTATTACGTTTTAACGTATAACGTTATGTGGGTTTACGATATGACGTGTAACGTTATATAGTAATACGTTATAACGTATAACGTTATGTGGTATTACGATATGACGTATAACGTAATGTAGTATCAGGATATAACGTATAACGTCACATAGCAATACGATATAACGTATAAAGTTATGTGGTATTACGATATGACGTATAACGTAATGTAGTAGCAGGATATATCGTATAACGTTATATAGTATTATGTTATAACGTATAACGTTATGTGGTACTACGATATAACGTATAACGTTATGTGGTGTTACGATATGACGTATACCGTTATATAGAACTACGTTATAACGTATAAGGGTATGTGGTATTACGATATAACGTATAACGTTATGTGGTGTTAGATATGACGTATAACGTTATATAGTATTACGTTATAACGTATAACGTTATGTGGTATTACGATATGACGTATAACGTAATGTAGTATTAGGATATAACGTATAACGTTATATAGTATTACGTTATAACGTATGACGTTGTGTAGTATTACGATATGACGTATAACGTTATGTGGTGTTACGATATGACATATAACGCTATATAGTATTACGTTTTAACGTATAACGTTATGTGGTGTTACGATATGACGTATAACGTAATGTAGTATCAGGATATAACGTATAACGTTATATAGTATTACGTTATAACGTATAACGTTATGTGGTGTTAGATATGACGTATA
>NW_025219384.1:0-1181 GCF_014825855.1 Bombus pyrosoma | reverse complement strand
ATAACGATATGTGGTATTACGTTTCTTCGTATAACGTTATATTGTATTATGATATAACGTAAAATGATATATAGTATTGCGATATAACGTATAACGTTATATTGTATTATGATATAACGTAAAATGATATATAGTATTGCGATATAACGTATAACGTTATATAGTATTACGATATAACGTATAACGATATATAGTATTACGATATAACGTATAACGTTATATAGCATTACGATATAACGTATAACGTTATATTGTATTACGATATAACGTATAACGTTATATGGTGTTACGATATAACGTATAACGTTATATAGTATTATGATATATATGGTATAACGTTATATTGTATTATGATATAACGTATAACGTTATATTGTATTATGATATAACGTATAACGTTATATGGTGTTACGATATAACGTACAACGTTATATAGTATTACGATACAACGTATAACGTTATATAGTATTACGATATAACGTATAACGTTATATAGTATTATGATATAACGTATAACGTTATATAGTATTATGATATATAGTATAACGTTATATAGTATTATGATACAACGTATAACGATATGTGGTAATACGATATAACGTATAACGATATGTGGTATTACGTTTTAACGTATAACGTTATATTGTATTATGATATAACATAAAACGATATATAGTATTGCGATATAACGTATAACGTTACATAGTATTACGATATAACGTATAACGTTATATGGTGTTACGATATAACGTACAACGTTATATAGTATTACGATACAACGTATAACGTTATATAGTATTACGATATAACGTATAACGTTATATAGTATTATGATATAACGTACAACGTTATATAGTATTACGATATAACGAATAACGATATATAGTATTGCGATATAACGTATAACGTTATATAGTATTACGATATAACGTATAACGTCATATTGTATTACGATATAACGTATAACGTTATATGGTGTTACGATATAACGTATAACGATATGTGGTATTACGATATAACGTATAACGATATGTGGTATTACGTTTCAACGTATAACGCTATATTGTATTATGATATAACGTAAAACGATATATAGTATAGCGATATAACGTATAACGATATATAGTATTACGATATAACGTATAACGTTATATAGTATCACGATATAATGTATAACGATA
>NW_025219383.1:0-1178 GCF_014825855.1 Bombus pyrosoma | reverse complement strand
GATATAACGTATTACGTTATGTAGTATTACATTATAACGTATAACGTTATATACTATTTGCTTACGACGTATAACATTATATAGTATTACGTTATAACGTATAACGTTATATAGCATTACATTATAACGTATAACGGTATGTGGTATTACGATATAACGTATTACGTTATGTAGTTTTACATTATAACGTATAACGTTATATACTATTAGCTCATAACGCATAACGTTATGTAGTATTACGTTAAAGCGTATAACGTTACATACCATTACGTTATAACGTATAACGGTATGTGGTATTACGATATAACGTATTACGTTATGTAGTATTACATTATAACGTATAACGTTATATACTATTAGCTTATAACGTATAACGATATATAGTATTACATTATAACGTATGACGCTATATACTATTAGCTTATAACGTATAACGTTATATGGTATTACGACATATCGTATTATTTTATGTAGTATTACGTTATAACGTATAACGTTATATAGCATTACGTTATAACGTATAACGATATGTGGTATTACGATATAACGTATTACGTTATGTTGTATTACATTATAACGTATAACGTTATATACTATTAGCTTATAACGTATAACGTTATGTAGTATTACGTTATAGCGTATAACGTTATATAGCATTACGTTATAACGTATAACGTTATGTAGTATTATGTAATAACGTATAACATTATTGAGTATTATGTAATAACGTATAACGTTATATAGTATTACATTATAACGTATTACGTTATGTGGTATTACGATATAACGTATTACGTTATGTAGTATTACATAATAACGTATAACGTTATATACTATTAGCTTATAACGTATAACGTTATGTAGTATTACGTTATAGCGTATAACGTTATATAGCATTACGCTATAACGTATAACGTTATGTGTTACTACGATATAACGTATTACGTTATGTAGTATTACATTATAACGTATAACTTTATACACTATTAGCTTATAACGTATAACGTTATGTAGCATTACGTTATAACGTATAACGTTATATAGCATTACGTTATAACGTATAACGTTATGTGGTATTACATTATAAGGTATAACGGTATGTGGTATGACGATATAACTTATTACGTTATATAGTATTACATTATAACGTTTGACGCTATATACTATTAGCTTATAAC
>NW_025219382.1:0-1178 GCF_014825855.1 Bombus pyrosoma | reverse complement strand
ATAACGTTATGTAGCATTATGATATAACGTATAACGTTATGTATCATTGCGGTATAACGTATAACGTTATGTAGCATTACGATATTACGTATAACGTTATGCAGTATTACGATATAACGAATAACGTTATGTATCATTACGATATAACGTATAACGTTATGTAGTAATACGTTATGACGTATAACGCTATGTAGTATTAAGATATAACGTATAACGAGATGTAGCATTACGATATAACGTATAACGTTATGTAATATTACGTTATAACGTATAACGTTATGTAGTATTACGATATAACGTATAACGTTATGTAGCATTACGATAAAACCTATAACGTTATGTATCATTACGATATAACGTACAACGTTATGTAGTAACACGTTATGACGTATAACGCTATGTAGTATTACGATATAACGTATAACGATATGTAGCATTGCGATATCACGTATAACGTTATGTATCATTACGATATAACGTATAACGTTACGTAGTAATACGTTATGACGTATAACGCTATGTAGTAATACGTTATGACGTATAACATTATATAGTACTACGATATAACGTATACCGTTATGTAATATTACGTTATAACGTATAACATTATGTTGTATTACGATACAACGTATAACGTTATGTAATATTACGTCATAACGTATTGCCTTATGTAGCATTACGATATAACGAATAACGTTATGTAGCATTATGATATAACGTATAACGTTATGTATCATTACGATATAACATATAACGTTATATAGCACTACGTTTTAACGTATACCGTTATGTAGTAATACGTTATGACGTATAACATTATATAGTACTACGATATAACGTACACCGTTATGTAATATTACGTTATAACGTATAACATTATGTTGTATTACGATACAACGTATAACGTTATGTAATATTACGTCATAACGTATAACCTTACGTAGCATTACGATATAACGTATAACGTTATGTAGCATTATGATATAACGTATAACGTTATGTATCATTACGGTATAAAATATAACGTTATGTAGCATTACGATATAACGTATAACGTTATGTAGTATTACGATATAACGTATAACGATATGAAGCATTATGATATAACGTATAACGTTATGTAATATTACGTTATAACGTATAACGTTATGTAGTATTACGATATAACGTATAACGTT
>NW_025219381.1:0-1177 GCF_014825855.1 Bombus pyrosoma | reverse complement strand
GTTGTACGTTATAACGTAATACTACATAACGTTATACGATGTAACGTAATACTACATAGCGTTATTCGTTATAACGCATTACTATATAACGATATACGTTATAACGTAATAATACATGATGTTATACGTTATAACGTAATTCTACATAACATTTCACGTGATAACGTATCTTTCATATAACGATATACGTTATAACGTAATACCATATAGCGATGTACGTTATAACGTAATAATACATAACGTTATACGTTATAACGTAATACTACTGAACGTTGTTCGTTATAACGTACTACTATATAACGATAAACGTTATAAAGTAATACTACATAACGTTGTACGTTATAACGTAATACTACATAACGTTATACGATGTAACGTAATACTACATAGCGTTATTCGTTATAACGCATTACTATATAACGATATACGTTATAACGTAATTCTACATAACATTTCACGTGATAACGTATCTTTCATATAACGATATACGTTATAACGTATTACCATATAGCGATGTACGTTATAACGTAATAATACATAACGTTATACGTTATAACGTAATGCTACTGAACGTTGTTCGTTATAACGTACTACTATATAACGATATACGTTATAACGTAATAATACATAATGTTATACATTTTAATGAAATACTACATAACGTTGTACGATGTAACGTAATAATATATATCGATATACGTTGTAAAGTATTACCATATAACGACGTACGTTTTAACGTAATACCATATAGCGACATACGTTTTAACGTATTACCACATAACGACATACGTTTTAACGTATTACCTTATAACGATATACGTTATAACGTAATATTACATAAGGTTATACGTTATAACGTATTACCATAAAACGGTATACGTTATAACGTAATTATAAATAATGTCATACGTTATAACAAAATACTAATGAACGTTATACATCATAACGTACTACTATATAACGATGTACGTTGCAACAAACTACTACTGAACGTTATACGTTATAACGTAATACTACTGAACGTTGTTCGTTATAACGTACTACTATATAACGATATACGTTATAAAGTAATACTACATAACGTTGTACGTTATAACGTAATACTACATAACGTTATACGATGTAACGTAATACTACATAACGTTATTCGTTATAACGCATTACTATATAACGATAT
>NW_025219380.1:1553-5207 GCF_014825855.1 Bombus pyrosoma | reverse complement strand
GTCATATCACGTTACAAGTTATAACGATATGTATGATTACTTTATAACGTATAACGATATATAGTATTACGTTATAACATATGACGTTATGTAGTATTACGTTATAACGTATAACGTTATGTAGTACTATGTTATAATGTATAACGTTATGTAGTATTACGTTATAATGTATAAAGTTATGTATTATTACGTTACAACGTATAACGTTATTTAGTATTACGCTATAACGTAAAACGTTATGTATTATTACGTTATAACTTATAACGTTATGTAGTATTACGTTATAATGTATAACGTTATGTATTATTACGTTACAACTTATAACGTTATGTAGAATTACTTTATAACGTATAACGATACATAGTGTTACGTTATAACACATAACGTTATGTAGTATAATGATATAACTTATAATGTTAAGTAGTATTACGTTATAACGTATAACGTTATGTATTGTTACGTTACAACGTATAACGTTCTGTAGTATTACGTTATAACGTATAACGTTATGTACTGTTGCGTTACGACGTATAACGTTCTGTTGTATTACGCTATAACGTATAACGTTATGTATTATTACGTTATAACGTGTAACGTTATATAGTATTACGTTATAATGTATAATGTTATGTGTTGTTACGTTACAACGTATAACGTTATGTAGTGTTACGTTACGACGTATAACGTTCTGTTGTATTACGCTATAACGTATAACGTTATGTATTATTACGTTATAACGTATAACGTTATGTAGTATTACGTTATAACGTATAACGTTATGTAGTACTATGTTATAATGTATAACGTTATATAGTGTTACGTTATAACGTATAACGTTATGTAGTATTACATTATAACGTATATCGTTATGTATTATTACGTTATAACGTATAACGTTATGTAGTATTACGTTATAACGTATAACGTTATGTAGTACTATGTTATAATGTATAACGTTATGTAGTATTACGTTATAATGTATAAAGTTATGTATTATTACGTTACAACGTTTAACGTTATATAGTATTACGCTATAACGTATAACGTTATGTAGTATTATGTTATAACGTATAACGTTATATAATGTTACCTTATAACGTATAACGTTATGTAGTATAACGATATAAAGCATAACGTTATGTAGTTTTACGTTATGACGTATAACGTTCTATAGTGATACGTTATAACGTATAACGTTATGTAGCATTACGTTATAACGTATAACGTTATATAGTATTACCTTATAACGTATAACGTTGTATAGTATTACGTTATAACGTATAACGTTATGTAGTATTACGTTATAACTTATAACGTTATGTAATATTACGTTATAACGTATAACGTTATGTATTGTTACGTTACAACGTATAACGTTCTGTAGTATTACGTTATAACGTATAACGTTATGTATTGTCACGTTAAAACGTATAACGTTCTGTAGTATTACGTTATAGCGTATAACGTAATGTATTGTCACGTTACAACGTATAACGTTCTGTAGTATTACGGTATAACGTATAACGTTATGTAATATCACGTTACAAGTTATAACGATATGTATATTTACTTTATAACGTATAACGATATATAGTGTTACGTTATAACGCATAACGTTATGTAGTACTATGTTATAATGTATAACGTTATATAGTGTTACGTTATAACGTATAACGTTATGTAGTATTACATTATAACGTATAACATTATGTATTATTACGTTTTTACGTATAACGTTATGTAGTATATCGTTATAAGGTATAAGGCTATATAGTACTACGTTATAACATATAACGTTATATAGTGATACGTTATAACGTATAACGTTATGTAGTATTATGTTATAATGTATAACGTTATATAGTGTTACGTTATAACGTATAACGTTATGTAGTATTACATTATAACGTATAACATTATGTATTATTACGTTATTACGTATAACGTTATGTAGTATATCGTTATAAGGTATAAGGCTATATAGTACTACGTTATAACATATAACGTTATATAGTGATACGTTATAACGTATAACGTTATGTAGTATTATGTTATAACGTATAACGTTATATAATGTTACGTTATAACGTATAACGTTATGTAATATCACGTTACAAGTTATAACGATATGTATAATTATTTTATAACGTATAACGATATATAGGATTACTTCTTAACGTGTAACGCTATATAGTATTACGTTATAACGTATAACGTTATGCAGTATTACGTTATAACTTATAACGTTATGTAATATTATGTTATAACGTATAACGTTATGTATTGTTACGTTACATCGTATAACGTTCTGTAGTATTACGTTATAGCGTATAACGTAATGTATTGTCACGTTACAACGTATAACGTTCTGTAGTATTACGGTATAACGTATAACGTTATGTAATATCACGTTACAAGTTATAACGATATGTATAATTATTTTATACCGTATAACGATATATAGTGTTACGTTATAACGCATAACGTTATGTAGTACTATGTTATAATGTATAACGTTATATAGTGTTACGTTATAACGTATAACGTTATGTAGTATTACATTATAACGTATAACATTATGTATTATTACGTTATTACGTATAACGTTATGTAGTATATCGTTATAAGGTATAAAGCTATATAGTACTACGTTATAACATATAACGTTATATAGTGATACGTTATAACGTATAACGTTATGTAGTATTATGTTATAACGTATAACGTTATATAATGTTACGTTATAACGTATAACGTTATGTAGTATTACGTTATGACGTATAACGTTATATAGTATTACGTTATAACGTGTAACGTTATGTAATATTACGTTATAACTTAGAACGTTATGTAATAGTACGTTATAACGTATAACGTTATGTATTGTTACGTTACAACGTATAACGTTCTGTAGTATTACGTTATAATGTATAACGTTCTATGGTATTACGTAATAATGTATAACGCTATGTAGTATTACGTTATAACGTATAACGTTATGTAGTATTTCGTTATAACGTATAACGTTCTGTAGTATTACGTTATAACGTATAACGTTATGTAGTTTTACGTTATAACGTATAAAGTTGTGTAGTATATCGTTATAAGGTATAGAGCTGTATAGTACTACGTTATAACATATAACGTTATATAGTATTACCTTATAACGTATAACGTTGTATAGTATTACGTTATAACGTGTAACGTTATGTAATATTACGCTATAACTTAGAACGTTATGTAATAGTACGTTATAACGTATAACGTTATGTATTGTTGCGTTACAACGTATAACGTTCTGTAGTATTACGTTATAAAGTATAACGTTATGTACTGTTACGTTACGACGTATAACGTTCTGTAGTATTACGTTATAACGTATAACGTTATGTAATATTACGTTACAACTTATAACGATATGTATAATTACTTTATAACGTATAACGATATATAGTGTTACGTTATAACATATAACGTTATGTAGTATTATGTTATAACGTATAACGTTATGTAGTATTACGTTATAACGTATAAAGTTATGTAGTATATCGTTATAAGGTATAAAGTTATATAGTACTACGTTATAACGTATAACGTTATATAGTGATACGTTATAACGTATAACGTTATGTAGTATTATGTTATAACGTATAA
>NW_025219380.1:0-1053 GCF_014825855.1 Bombus pyrosoma | reverse complement strand
ACGAATAACGTTATGTATTATTACGTTATAACGTATAACGTTATATAGTGTTACGTTATAACGTATAACGTTATGTAGTATTACGTTATAACGTATAACGTTATGTATTACTACGTTATAAGGTATAACGTTATGTAGTATATCGTTACAAGGTATAAAGTTATATGGTATTACGTTATAACGTATAACGTTATGTAGTATAATTATATAACGTATAACGTTCTGTAGTATTACGTTAGAGCGTATAACGTTATGTAATATTACGTTACAACTTATAACGTTATGTATAATTAGTTTATAACGTTTAACGATATATAGTGTTACGTTATAACATATGACGTTATGTAGTATAATGTTATAACGTATAATGTTAGGTAGCATTACGTTAAAACTAATAACGTTATCCAGTGTTACGTTATGACGTATAAAGTTATGTAGTATATCGTTATAAGGTATAAAGTTATATAGTACTACGTTATAACGTATAACGTTATATAGTGGTACGTTATAACGTATAACGTTATGTAGTATTATGTTATAACGTATAACGTTATATAGTGTTACGTTATAACGTATAACGCATTGTAGTATTACGTTATAACATATAACGTTATGTAGTATAATGATATAACGTATAATGTTAGGTAGTATTACGTTATAACGTATAACGTTATATACTGTTGCGTTACAACGTGTATCGTTATGTAGCATTACGTTAAAACTTATAACGTTATGTAGTATAAAGATATGACGTATAATGGTAGGTAGTATTACGTTATAACGTTTAACGTTATGTAGCCTTACGTTAAAACGTATAACGTTATGTAGTATAAAGATATGACGTATAATGTTAGGTAGTATTACGTTATAACGTATAACGTTATGTAGCCTTACGTTATAACGTATAACGTTAGGTAGTATAATGATATAACTTATAACATTATGTAATATTACGTTATAACTTATAACGTTATGTAGTGTTGCGTTACAACGTATAACGACATATATCCTTACGGTATAACGTATAACGTTATGTAGTATAATGATATAACG
>NW_025219379.1:0-2109 GCF_014825855.1 Bombus pyrosoma | reverse complement strand
AACGTATAACGTTATATGGTATTAGGATGTAACGTATAACGTTATGTAGCATTACGTTATAACATATAGCGATATGCAGTATTACGATATAACGTATAACGTTATGTAGCATTACGTTATAACGTATAACGTTAAGCAGATATATATTATAACGTATAACGTTATGTAGCATTACGTTATAACGTATAACGTTATATAGTATTACGCTATAACGTATAACGTTATATGGTATTAGGATGTAACGTATAACGTTATGTAGACATATGTTACAACGTATAACGTTATATGGAATAAGGATGTAACGTATAACGTTATGTAGATATATGTTATAACGTATAACGCTATGTAGCATTACGTTATAACGTATAACGTTATATAGCTATACGTTATAACGTATAACGTTATATGGTATTAGGATGTAACGTATAACGTTATGTAGCATTACGTCATAACATATAGCGATATGTAATATTACGATATAACGTATAACGTTATGTAGCATTACGTTATAACGTATAACGTAATATAGCAATACGTTATAACGTATAACGTTATATGGTATTAGGATGTAACGTATAACGTTATGTAGCATTACGTCATAACATATAGCGATATGTAATATTACGATATAACGTATAATGTTATGTAGCATTACGTTATAACGTATAACGTTATGTAGATATATGTTATAACGTATAACGCTATGCATCATTACGCTATAACGTATGACGTTATGTAGATATATGTTATAACGTATGGCGTTATGTAGTATTACGATATAACGTATAACGTTATGTAGCATTACGTTATAACGTATAACGTTATGTAGATATATGTTATAACGTATAACGTTATGTAGCATTACGTTATTACGTATAACGTTATATAGCAGTACGTTGTAACGTATAACGTTATATGGTATTAGGATGTAACGTATAACGTTATGTAGCATTACGTTATAACATATAGCGATATGTAGTACTACGATATAACGTATAACGTTATGTAGCATTACGTTATGACGTATAACGTTATGTAGACATATGTTACAACGTATAACGTTATATGGAATAAGGATGTAACGTATAACGTTATGTAGATATATGTTATAAAGTATAACGTTATCCAGCATTACGTTATAACGTATAACGTTATATAGCAATACGTTATAACGTATAACGTTATATGGTATTAGGATGTAACGTATAACGTTATGTAGCATTACGTTATAACGTATAACGTTATGTAGACATATGTTACAACGTATAACGTTATATGGAATAAGGATGTAACGTATAACGTTATGTAGATATATGTTATAACGTATAACGTAATATAGTATTACGTTATATCGTATAACGTTATATGGCTTAAGGATGTAACGTATAACGTTATGTAGCATTACGTTATAACGTATAACGTTATGTAGACATATGTTACAACGTATAACGTTATATGGAATAAGGATGTAACGTATAACGTTATGTAGATATATGTTATAAAGTATAACGTTATGTAGCATTACGTTATAACGTATAACGTTATATAGCAGTACGTTGTAACGTATAACGTTATATGGTATTAGGATGTAACGTATAACGTTATGTAGCATTACGTCATAACATATAGCGATATGTAATATTACGTTATAACGTATAACGTTATGTAGCATTACGTTATAACGTATAACGTAATATAGTATTACGTTATAACGTATAACGTTATATGGCATAAGGATGTAACGTATAACGTTATGAAGCATTACGTTATAACATATATCGATATGTAGTATTACGATATAACGTATAACGTTATGTAGCATTACGTTATAACGTATAACGTTATATAGCAATACGTTGTATCGTATAACGTTATATGGTATTAGGATGTAACGTATAACGTTATGTAGCATTACGATATAACGTATAACGTTATGTAGCATTACGTTATAACGTATAACGTTATGTAGACATATGTTACAACGTATAACGTTATATGGAATAAGGATGTAACGTATAACGTTATGTAGATATATGTTATAACGTATAACGTTATGTAGCATTACGTTATAACGTATAACGTTATATAGCAATACGTTATAACGTATAA
>NW_025219378.1:0-1172 GCF_014825855.1 Bombus pyrosoma | reverse complement strand
CTATATAGTATTACGTTACAAAGCATGACTTATTACGTTATAGCGTATAACGTTATGTAGTATTACGATATAACGTATAACGTTATGTAGTGTTACGTTATACCGTATCACGATATATGGTATTACGAGATAACGTATAACGATATGTTGTATTACGATATAACGTATATCGTTATGTAGCATTACGATATAACGTATAACGTTATGTAGCATTACGATATTACGTATAAAGTTATGTAGCATTACGATATAACGTATAACGATATATGGTATTACGATATAACGTATAACGATATATGGTATTACGACATAACGTATAACGTTATGTAGCATTACGCTATAACGTATAACGTTATATAGTATTACGATATAACGTATAACGTTTTATAGTATTACGATATAACGTATAACGTTATGTAGCATTACGATATAACGTATAACGATATGTTGTACTACGATATAACGTATAACGTCATGCAGCATTACGTTATAGCAAATAACGTTATGTAGTGTTACGTTATACCGTATAACGTTATACACTATTACGTTATAACGTATAACGTTGTGTAGCATTACGATATAACGTATAACGAAATGTAGTGTCACGTTATAGCGAATAACGTTATGTAGTATAACGTTACAACGTAAAACGTCATGTAGTATTACGATATAACGTATAACGTTATGTAGCATTACAATATAAAGTATATCGTTATGTAGTATTACGATGTAACGTATAACGTTATGTACCATTACGTAATAGCGTATAACGTTATGTTGTATTACGATAGAACGTATAACGTTATGTAGTGTTACGTTATAAGGTATAACGATATATGGTATTACGAAATAACGTATAACGATATATTGCATCAGGATATAACGTATAACGTTATATAGCATTACGTTATACCGTATAACGTTATGTAGTGTTACGTTATAGCGTATAACGTTATGTAGTGTTACGTTATAACGTATAACGTTATGTAGCATTACGTAATAGCGTTTAACGTTATGTGGTACTACGATATAACGTATAACGTTATGTACTACTACGTTACAACGTATAACGTTATATAGTTTTACAATATAATGTATAACGAAATGTAGTGTCACGTTATAGCGTATAACGTTATGTAGTGTTACGATATAACGTATAACGTTATATAGTA
>NW_025219377.1:0-1171 GCF_014825855.1 Bombus pyrosoma | reverse complement strand
GTTACGATTGCATTTCGCATGCTACTTTTATGGCTTCGATGCTAATGGTACTGTGCAGTACGTGCTGCGCGAAAAATGAGGAAAAGAGAGCGCTTAAACGTTAGAAATATTTCAATCAGGAACGAAATAGCAGTGAATTATCGTCAAAAATCGAGTTACGATTGCATTTTTCGAGCTTCTTTGTTTGTTTCGACACTGATCGTGCCGGGCACTACGTTCGGCGTGTAAAATGGAGATAAAAGAGCGCTTAAACGTTAAAAATATCTCAGTCAGCAAAGAAATAACAGATAAATGACGTCAAAATCGAGTTACGATTGAATTATGCCAGCTTCTTTTATAGCTTCGGCGTGTAAAATGGAGTATAATGGCGGCTTGAACATAGAGATATCTCCACCAGGAAGGAAATAACAGTTAATTATCATCAAAATCGAGTTACGATTGCATTTCGCATGCTACTTTTATGGCTTCGATGCTGATAGTACTGTGCAGTACGTGCTGCGCGAAAAATGAGGAAAAGAGAGCGCTTAAACGTTAGAAATATTTCAATCAGGAACGAAATAACAGTTAATTATCGTCAAAAATCGAGTTACGATTGCATTTCGCATGCTACTTTTATGGCTTCGATGCGGATGGTACTGTGCAGTACGTGTTGCGCGTAAAATGAGGAAAAGAGAGCGCTTAAACGTTAGAAATATTTCAATCAGGAACGAAATAACAGTTAATTATCGCCAAAAATCGAGTTAAGATTGCATTTTTCGAGCTCCATTGTTTGTTTCGACGCTCAACGTGCCGGGCACTACGTACAGCGTGTAAAATGGAGAAAATCGAGCTATTAGACGTTAAAAATATCTCAATCAGGATAGAAATAACACTTAATTATCTCCAAAAATCGAGTTACGATTGCATTTCGCATGCTACTTTTATGGCTTCGATGCTGAACGTAAAGTGCAGTACGTGCTGCTTGTAGAATGGAAAAAAGAGCGCTTAAACGTTAGAAATATCTCAATCGGGAACGAAATAACAGTTAATTATCATCGAAATCATGTTACGATTGCAATTTTCGAGCTCCATTGTTTGTTTCGACGCTGAACGTGCCGGGCACTACGTTCGGCGTGTAAAATAGAGAAAATCGAGCTGTTAAACGTTAAAAATATCTCAGTCAGCAAAGAAA
>NW_025219376.1:0-2337 GCF_014825855.1 Bombus pyrosoma | reverse complement strand
TTATACGTTATATCATAATACTATATAACGTTATACGTTATATCATAATACTATATAACGTTATGCGTTATATCATAATACTATACAACGTTATACGTTATAACGTAATACCACATATCGTTATACGTTATATCGTAATGCCATATAGCGTTATACGTTATATCGTAATACCATATAACGTTATACGTTATATCGTAATGCCATATAACGTTATACGTTATATCGTAATACCATATAACGTTATTGATTACAAAGTAATACCACATATCGTTATACGTTATATCGTAATACTATATAACGTTATACGTCATATCATAATACTATATAACGTTACCCGTTATAACGTAATAGCACATATCGTTATACGTTATATCGTAATACCATATAGCGTTATACGTTATATCGTAATACCATATAACGTTATACGTTATATCGTAATACCATATAACGTTATTGATTACGAAGTAATACCACATATCGTTATACGTTATATCGTAATACCATATAACGTTATACGTTATATCGTAATACCATATAACGTTACACGTTATATCATAACAGTACTTAACGTTATACTTTATAATGTAATACCACATATTGTTATACGTTATATCGTAATACCATATAGCGTTATACGTTATATCGTAACACCATATAACGTTATACGTTATATCGTAATACCATATAACGTTATTGATTACAAAGTAATACCACATATCGTTTTACGTTATATCGTATTACCATATAACGTTATACGTTATATCATAATACTACTTAACGTTATACTTTATAATGTAATACCACATATCGTTATACATTATATCGTAATACCATATAATGTTATACGTTATATCGTAATACTATATAACGTTATACTATATATCATAATACTATATAACGTTATACGTTACATCGTAATACCATATAATGTTATACGTTATATCGTAATACTATATAACGTTATACGTTATATCATAATACTATATAACGTTATACGTTATAACGTAATACCACATATCGTTATACGTTATATCGTAATGCCATATAGCGTTATACGTTATATCGTAATACCATATAACGTTATACGTTATATCGTAATACTATATAACGTTATACGTCATATCATAATACTATATAACGTTACACGTTATAACGTAATAGCACATATCGTTATACGTTATATCGTAATACCATATAGCGTTATACGTTATATCGTAATACCATATAACGTTATACGTTATATCGTAATACCATATAACGTTATTGATTACGAAGTAATACCACATATCGTTATACGTTTCATGGTAGTACCATATAACGTTATACGTTATATCGTAATACCATATAACGTTATACGTTATATCATAACAGTACTTAACGTTATACTTTATAATGTAATACCACATATCGTTATACGTTATATCGTAATACTATATAACGTTATACGTCATATCATAATACTATATAACGTTACACGTTATAACGTAATAGCACATATCGTTATGCGTTATATCGTAATACCATATAGCGTTATACGTTATATCGTAATACCATATAACGTTATACGTTATATCGTAATACCATATAACGTTATTGATTACGAAGTAATACCACATATCGTTATACGTTATATCGTAGTACCATATAACGTTTACGTTATATCGTAATACCATATAACGTTATACGTTATATCATAACAGTACTTAACGTTATACTTTATAATGTAATACCACATATCGTTATACGTTATATCATAACACTATATAACGTTATACATTATATAATAATACTATGTAACGTTATGCGTTATATCATAGTACTATACAACGTTATACGTTATAACGTAATACCACATATCGTTATACGTTATATCGTCATACTATATAACGTTATACGTTATACCATAATAATATATAACGTTATACTATATATCATAATACTATATAACGTTATACGTTACACCGTAATACCATATAATGTTATACGTTATATCGTAATACCATATAACGTTATACGTTATATCATAACAATATATAACGTTATACATTATATCATAATACTATGTAACGTCATGCGTTATATCATAATGCTATACAACGTTATACGTTATAACGTAATACCACATATCGTTATACGTTATATCGTTATACCATATAACGTTATACGTTATATCGTAATACCATATAACGTTATACGTTATATCGTAATACCACATAACGTTATTGATTACAACGTAATACCACATATCGTTATACGTTATATCGTAATACTATATAACGTTATACGTTATATCATAATACTATATAACGTTATACGTTATATCATAATACTATATAA
>NW_025219375.1:0-1168 GCF_014825855.1 Bombus pyrosoma | reverse complement strand
CGCTATAACGTAACACTATATAACGTTATACGTCATAACGCAATGCTACATAACGTTATACGTTATAACGTAATACTACATAACGTCATACGTTATACCCTAATGCTACATAACGTTATACGTTATACCGTAATGCTATATAACGTTATACGTTATACCGTAATGCTACATAACGGTATACGTTATAACGTAATACTACCTAACGTTAGACGCTATACCGTAATGCTACATAACGTTATAAGTTATACCGTAATGGTACATAACGTTATACGTTATATCGTATTGCTACACAACGTTATGCGTTATACCGTTATGCTACATAACGTTACACGTTATAACGTAATACTACATAACGTTATACGCTATAACGTAACACTATATAACGTTATACGTCATAGCGCAATGCTATATAACGTTATACGCCATAACGCAATGCTATATAACGTTATACGTTATAACGTAATACTACATAACGTTATACGATATATTGTAATGCTTCATAACGTTATATGTTATACCGTAATGCTACATAACGTTACACGTTATAACGTAATACTACATAACGTTATACGTTATATTGTAATGCTATATAACGTTATACGTTATACCGTAATGGTACATAACGTTATACGTTACATCGTAATACTACATAACGTTATACGCTATAACGTAACACTATATATCGTTATACGTTACAATGCAATAATACATAACGTTATACGTTATATCGTACTGCTACACAACGTTATGCGTTATACCGTTATGCTACGTAACGTTATACGTTATAACGTAATACTACATAACGTTATACGCTATAACGTAACACTATATAACGTTATACGTCATAACGCAATGCTACATAACGTTATACGTTATAACGTAATACTACATAACGTCATACGTTATACCCTAATGCTACATAACGTTATACGTTATACCGTAATGCTATATATCGTTATACGTTATATAATAATCCTACATAACGTTATACGTTATACTGTAATGCTACATAACGTTATACGTTATAACGTAATACTACATAACGTTATACGTTATATTGTAATGCTACATAACGTTATACGTTATACCGTAATGGTACATAACGTTATACGTTATATTTTATTGCCACACAACGTTATGCGTTATACCGTTCTGCTACATAACGTTA
>NW_025219374.1:0-1166 GCF_014825855.1 Bombus pyrosoma | reverse complement strand
TTATAACGTATAACGATATATGGTAATACGTTATGACATATATCGTTATGTAGTATTAAGGTATAACGTGCAACGTTATGTAGCATTGCGATATAACGTATAACGTTATATAGCATTACGTTATAACGTATAACGTCATGTAGTATTACGATGTAACGTATAACGTTATGTAGCATTACGGTATAACGTATAACGTTATATAGCATTACGATATAACGTATAACGTTATGTAGCATTACGGTATAACGTATAACGTTATGTAGCATTACGGTATAACGTATAACGTTATGTAACATTACGATATAACGTATAACGTTATATGGTAATACGTTATGACGTATAGCGTTATGTAGTATTACGGTATAACGTATAACGTTATGTAGTGTTAGGTTATAACGTATAACGTTATGTAGCATTACGGTATAACGCATAACGTTATGTAGTGTTACGTTATAACGTATAACGATATATGGTAATACGTTATGACATATATCGTTATGTAGTATTAAGGTATAACGTGCAACGTTATGTAGCATTGCGATATAACGTATAACGTTATATAGCATTACGTTATAACGTATAACGTTATGCAGTATTGCGTTATAACGTATAACGTTATGCAGTATTGCGTTATAACGTATATCGCTATATGGTAATACGCTTTGACATATATCGTTATGTGGAATTAAGATATAACGTGTATCGATTTGTGGCATTACGATATAACGTATAGCGTTATATAGCATTACGTTATAACGTATAACGTCATGTAGTATTACGATGTAACGTATAACGTTATGTAGCATTACGGTATAACGTATAACGTTATGTAGCATTACGATATAACGTATAACGTTATATAGCATTACCTGATAACGTATAACGTTATACGGTAATACGTTATGACATATATCGTTATGTAGTATTCAGGTATAACGTGAAACGTTATGTAGCATTACGTTATAAAGTATAAAGTTATGTAGTGTTACGTTATAACGTATAACGATATGTGGTAATACGTTATGACATATATCGTTATGTAGTATTAAGGTATAACGTACAACGTTATGTAGCATTGCGATATAACGTATAACGTTATATAGCATTACGTTATATCGTATAACGTTATGCAGTATTGCGTTATAACGTATATCGCTATATGGTAA
>NW_025219373.1:0-4644 GCF_014825855.1 Bombus pyrosoma | reverse complement strand
ACGTATAACGATATGTAGCATTACGATATAACTTATAACGTTATCTACTATTACCACATAACGTATAACGTTATGTAGTATTACGATATAACGTATATCGTTATATAATATTACTATATATCGTATAAAGCTATGTACTATTACTTTATAGCGTATAACGTTATGTAGTACTACGTTATAACGTATAACGTTATGTAGCGTTACGATATAACGAAAACGATATGTACTGTTACGATATAACGTATAACGATATCTAGTATTACGATATAACGTATAACGATACGTGGTATTACGATATAACATATAACGTTATATGGTAATACGTTATAACGTATAATGTTATGTAGCATTACAATATAACGTATAACGTTATATAGTATTACGTTATAACGTATAACGTTATGTAGTGATACGTTATAACGTATAACGTTATATAGTATTACGATATAACGGATAACGTTGTATGGTAATACGTTATAACGTATAACGATATGTAGTATTACGGTATAACTTATAACGTTATGTACTATTACGACATAACGTATAACGTTATGTAGTATTACGATATAACGTATAACGTTAAGTAGTATTACGTTATAACGTATAACGTTATGCAGTGTTACGATATAACGTATAACGATATGTGGCATTACTTTATAACGTATAACGTTATGTAGCTTTACGATACAGCATATAACGATATGTAATAATACGCCATAACGTTTAACGTTATGTGGTATTACATTATAACGTGTAACGCTATATAGTATTACGATAAAACGTATAACGTTATGTAGCATTACGATATAACGTATAACGACATCTAGTATTACGATATAACATATAACGTTATGTAGCATTACGATATAACGTATAACGTTATATAGTATTACGTTATAACCTATAACGTTATGTAGCATTACTATATAACTTATAACGTTATATAGTATTACGATATAACGGATAACGTTATATGGTAATACGTTATAACGTATAACGATATGTAGCATTACGATATAACTTATAACGTTATCTACTATTACCACATAACGTATAACGTTATGTAGTATTACGATATAACGTATATCGTTATATAATATTACTATATATCGTATAAAGCTATGTACTATTACTTTATAGCGTATAACGTTACGTAGTACTACGTTATAACGTATAACGTTATGTAGCGTTACGATATAACGAAAACGATATGTACTGTTACGATATAACGTATAACGATATCTAGTATTACGATATAACGTATAACGATATGTGGTATTACGATATAACATATAACGTTATATGGTAATACGCTATAACGTATAATGTTATGTAGCATTACAATATAACGTATAACGTTATATAGTATTACGTTATAACGTATAACGTTATGTAGTGATACGTTATAACGTATAACGTTATATAGTATTACGATATAACGGATAACGTTATATGGTAATACGTTCTAACGTATAACGATATGTAGCATTACGATATAACGAAAGCGATATGTACTGTTACGATATAACGTATAACGATATCTAGTATTACGATATAACGTATAATGTAATGTAGCATTACGATATAACGTTTAACGTTATGTAGCATTACGTTATAGCATATAACGTTATGTAGTACTACGTTATAACGTATAACGTTATGTAGCATTACGATATAACGAAAACGATACTTACTGTTACGATGTAACGTATAACGATGTCTAGTATTACGATATAACGTATAATGTAATGTGGCATTACGATATAATGTATAACGTTATATAGTGTTACGTTATAACGTATAACGATATGTAGTACTACGTTCCAACGTATAACGTTATGTAGTGTTACGTTATAACGTATAACGTTATGTAGTACTACGTTCCAACGTATAACGTTATGTAGTGTTACGTTATAACGTATAACGTTATGTAGCATTACGATATAACGCATAACGATATTTAGCATTACGATATGACGTATAACGTTATATGGTATTACGATATTACGCATAACGATATGTAGTGTTACGATATAACGTTTAACGTTATGTAGCATTACGTTATAGCGTATAACGTTATGTAGTACTACGTTATAACGTATAACGTTATGTAGCATTACGATATAACGAAAACGATATGTACTGTTACGATGTAACGTATAACGATGTCTAGTATTACGATATAACGTATAATGTAATGTGGCGTTACGATATAATGTATAACGTTATATAGTGTTACGTTATAACGTATAACGATATGTAGTACTACGTTCCAACGTATAACGTTATGTAGTGTTACGTTATAACGTATAACGTTATGTAGTACTACGTTCCAACGTATAACGTTATGTAGTGTTACGTTATAACGTATAACGTTATGTAGTACTACGTTCCAACGTATAACGTTATGTAGTCTTACGATATAGCATATAACGATATATAATATTACGTTATAACGTATAACGTTATGTAGCATTACGATATAACGTATAACGTTATATAGTATTACGATATAACGGATAACGATATATGGTAATACGTTGTAACGTCTAACGATATGTACTATTACGATATAACGTATAACGATATGTGGTATTACGATATAACGTATAACGTTATATGGTAATACTTTATAACGTATAACGATATGTAGTATTACGATATAACGTATAACGTTATCTAGCATTACGATATAACGTATAACGTTATGTGGTTTTACGATACAGCATATAACGATATGTAATAATACGTTATAACGTATAACGATGTGTTGTATTACATTATAACGTGTAACGCTATATAGTATTACGATATAACGTATAACGTTATGTAGCATTACGATATAACGTATAACGGTATCTAGTATTACGATATAACGTATAATGTAATGTAGCATTACGATATAACGTATAACGTTATATAGTATTACGTTATAACGTATAACGTTATGTAGCATTACGATATAACGTACAACGTTATATAGTGTTACGATATAACGGATAACGTTATATGGTAATACGTTGTAACGTATAACGATATGTAGTATTACGATATAACGTATAACGATATGTGGTATTACGATATGACGTATAACGTTATATGGTAATACGTTATAACGTATAACGATATGTAGTATTACGATATAACGTATAACGTTATCTAGCATTACGATATAACGTATAACGTTATGTGGTTTTACGATACAGCATATAACGATATGTAAAAATACGTTATAACGTATAACGATGTGTTGTATTACATTATAACGTGTAACGCAATATAGTATTACTATATAACGTATAACGTTATATGGTATTACGATATAACGTATAACGTTACGTAGCATTACTATATAACTTATAACGTTGCATAGTATTACGTTATAACGTATAACGTTATGTAGCATTACGATATAACGAAAACGATATGTACTGTTACGATATTACCGATAACGTAATGCAGCATTACGATATAACGAATAACGATATGTAGCATTACGGTATAACGTATAACGTTATGTAGTACTACGTTCCAACGTATAACGTTATGTAGCGTTACGTTGTAACGTATAACGTTATGTAGCATTACGATATAACGTATAACGTTATGTAGCATTACGATATGACGTTTAACGTTATATGGTATTACGATACTACGCATAACGAAACGTAGTTCTACGTTATAACGTATAACGTTATGTAGCATTACGATATAACGTATAACGTTATATAGTATTACGTTATAACGTATAACGTTATGTAGTGATACGTTATAACGTATAACGTTATATAGTATTACGATATAACGGATAACGTAATATGGTAATACGTTATAACGTATAATGTTATGTAGCATTACAATATAACGTATAACGTTATATAGTATTACGTTATAACGTATAACGTTATGTAGTGATACGTTATAACGTATAACGTTATATAGTATTACGATATAACGGATAACGTAATATGGTAATACGTTATAACGTATAACGATATGTAGTATTACGATATAACTTATAACGTTATGTACTATTACGACATAACGTATAACGTTATGTAGTATTACGATATAACGTATAACGTTAAGTAGTATTACGTTATAACGTATAACGTTATGCAGTGTTACGATATAACGTATAACGATATGTGGTATTACGATATAACGTATAACGTTATGTAGTTTTACGATACAGCATATAACGGTATGTAATAATACGCTATAACGTTTAACGTTATGTGGTATTACATTATAACGTGTAACGCTGTATAGTATTACGATATAACGTATAACGTTATGTAGCATTACGATATAACGTATAACGACATCTAGTATTACGATATAACGTATAACGTTATGTAGCATTACGATATAACGTATAACGTTATATAGTATTACGTTATAACCTATAACGTTATGTAGCATTACTATATAACTTATAACGATATATAGTATTACGTTATAACGTATAACGTTATGTAGTGTTACGTTATAACGTATAACGTTATATATAGTATCACGATATAACGGATAACGTTATATGGCAATTCGATATAACGTATAACGATATGTAGTATTACGATATAACGTATAACGATATGTGGTATTACGATATAACATATACCGTTACATGGTAATACGTTA
>NW_025219372.1:0-2321 GCF_014825855.1 Bombus pyrosoma | reverse complement strand
ATAACGTTATACGTTATATCCTAAAACTACATTACGTTATACGTCATATCGTACTACCACATAACGTTATACGTTATAACGTATTACTATGTAACGTTATATGTCATATCGTAACAACACATAACGTTATACGTTATATCGTATTGCTATATGTCGTTATACGCTATATCGTAATACTATATAACGTTATACGTCATATTGTAACACCACATAGCGTTGTACGTTATAACGTATTACTATGTAACGTTATATATCATATCGTAACAACACATAACGTTATACGTTATATCGTAATGCCACATAACGTTATACGTTGTATCCTAATACTACATTACGTTGTAAGTCATAACGTAATACCACAAAACGTTATACGTTATAACGTAATTCTATATAACGTTATACGTCATATCGTAACACCACATAACGTTATATGTTATATCGTAGCACCACATAACGTTATACGTTATATCGTAAAACCACATAAAGTTATACGTTATAACGTAATACTATGTAACGTTATACGACATATAGCAACACCACATTACGTTATACGTTATGTCGTATTGCTATATCACGTTATACGTTATATCGTAATACCACATAAAGTTATACGTTATATCGTAATACTATATAACGTTATACGTCATATCGTAACACCACATAGCGTTATACGTTATATCGTATTACTATATGACGTTATACGTCATATCGTAACACCACATAACGTTATATGTTTTATGATAGTACCACATAATGTTATACGTTATATCGTATTGCTATATGACGATATACGTTATATCCTAATACTACATTTCGCTATACGTCATATCGTAATACCACATATCGTTATACGTTATAACGTAATTCTATATAACGTTATACGTCATATCGTAACACCACATAACGTTATACATTATATCGTAGTACCACATAACGTTATACGTTACATCGTAATACCACATAACGGTATACGTTATATCGTATTGCTATATGACGATATACGTTATATCCTAATAATACATTACGATATACGTCATATCGTAATACCACATAACGTTATACGTTATATCGTAATACCACATAACGTTATACATTATAGCGTATTTCCATATAACGTTATACGTGATATCGTAATACCACATAACGTTATACGTTATATCGTAGTGCTATATAACGATATACGTTATATCCCAATACTACATTACGTAATACGTCATATCGTAATACCACATAACGTTATACGTTATAACGTAATTCTATATAACGTTATACGTCTTATCGTAACACCACATAACGTTATACGTTATAACGTAATTCTGTATAACGTTATACGTCTTATCGTAATACCACATAACGTTATACGTTATATCGTAGTACCACATAACGTTATACGTTACATCGTAATACCACACAACGTTATACGTTATATCGTATTGCTATATGACGATATAAGTTATATCCTAATACTACATTACGATATACGTCATATCGTAATACCACATAACGTTATACGTTATATCGTATTACCACATAATGTTATACGTTACATCGTAGCACCACATAACGTTATACGTTATAACGTAATACTATATAACGATATACGTTACATCGTAATACCACATAACGTTATACGTTATATCGTATTGCTATATGACGATATACGTTATATCCTAATACTACATTACGATATACGTCATATCGTAATACCACATAACGTTATACGTTATAACGTAATTCTGTATAACGTTATACGTCTTATCGTAACACCACATAACGTTATACGGTATATCATAGTACCACATAACGTTATACGTTACATAGTAATACCACATAACGGTATACGTTATATCGTATTGCTATATGACGATATACGTTATATCCTAATACTACGTTACGATATACGTCATATCGTAATAGTACATAACGTTATACGTTATATCGTAATACCACATAACGATATACGTTATAACGTAATGCTATGTAACGTTATACGTTATAACGAAATGCTATGTTACGTTATATGTCATATCGTAACACCACATAGCGTTCTACGTTATATCGTATTGCTAAATGACGTTATACGTCATATCGTAACACCACATAACGTTATACGTTATAACGAAATTCTATATAACGTAATACGTCATATAGTAACACCACAAGACGTTATACGTTATAACGTAATACTATGTAACGTTATGCGTCATATCGTAACACCACATAACGTTATACGTTACATTGTATTGCTATATGACGTTATACGTTGTATCGTAATACCACATAACGTTATACGTTATAACGTAATACTATGTAACGTTATA
>NW_025219371.1:0-1160 GCF_014825855.1 Bombus pyrosoma | reverse complement strand
GATATAACGTATTACGTTATGTAGTTTTACATTATAACGTATAACGTTATATACTATCAGCTTATAACGTATAACGTTATGTAGTATTACGTTAAAGCGTATAACGTTATATAGCATTACGTTATAACGTATAACGTTATGTGGTATTACGATATAACGTATTACGTTATGTAGTATTACATTATAACGTATAACGTTACATACTATTAGCTTACAAAGTATAACGTTATGTAGTATTACGTTATAGCGTATAACGTTATATAGCATTACGTTATAACGTATAACGTTATGTGGTATTACGATATAACGTATTACGTTATGTAGTATTACATTATAACGTATAACGTTATATACTATTAGCTTATAACGTATAACGTTATGTGGTATTACGATATAACGTGTAACGTTATATAGCATTACGTTATATCGTATAACGTTAAGTGGTATTACGATATAACCTATTACGTTATGTAGTATTACATTATAACGTATAACGTTATATACTATTTGTCTATGACGCATAACATTATATAGTATTACTTTACAACGTATAACGTTATATAGCAATACATTATAACGTATAACGGTATGTGGTATTACGATACAACGTATTACGTTATGTAGTATTACATTATAACGTATAACGTTATATTCTATTAGCTTATAACGTATAACGTTATGTAGTATTACGTTATAGGGTATAACGTTATGTGGTATTACGATAAATCGTATTACGTTATGTAGTATTACATTATAACGTATAACGTTATATACTATTAGCTTATAACGTATAACGTTATGTAGTGTTACGTTATAGGGTATAACGTCATATAGCATTACGTTATAACGTATAACGTTATATAGCATTACATTATAAGGTATAACGGTATGTGGTATGACGATATAACGTATTACGTTATATAGTATTACATTGTAACGTTTGACGCTATATACTATTATTTTATAACGTATAACGATATGTAGTATTACGTTATAGCGTATAACGTTATATAGCATTACGTTATAACGTATAACGTTATGTGTTTCTACGATATAACATATTACGTTATGTAGTTTTACATTATAACGCATAACGAGATATACTATTAGCTTATAACGCATAACGTTATATAGTATTACATTATAACGTATGACGCTAT
>NW_025219370.1:0-1159 GCF_014825855.1 Bombus pyrosoma | reverse complement strand
TAAAGTATAACGTTGTGTAGCAGTACGATTTAACGTATAACGATATGTAGCATTACGATATAACGTATAACGTTATGTAGTATTACGATATAGCGTATAACGTTATGTAGCATTACGATATAACGTTTAACTATACGTAGCATTACGGTATAACGTATTACGTTATAGGGTATTACGATATGACGTATAACGTTATGTAGTATTACGATATAACGTATAACGATATGTAGTATTACGTTATAACATACAACGTTATATGGTATTAGGATGTAACGTATAACGTTATGTAGTATTACGATATAACGTTTAACGATATGTAGTATTACGATAGAACGTATAACGATATGTAGTATTACGTTATAACGTGGAACGTTATGTAGTATTACGATATAACGTATAACGATATGTAGAATTACGTTATAACGTATAACGTTATGTAGTATTTCGTTATAGCGTATAACGTTATGTAATATTACGTTATAACGTAAGACGTTATGTAATATTACGTTATAACGTAAGACGACATGTAGTACTACGTTACAACGTATAACGTTACATGGTAATGCGATATAACGTATAACGATATGTAGCATTAAGATATAACGTATAACGTTATGTACTATTACGTTATAACGTATAACGTTATGTAGCATTACGTTATAGCGTATATCGTTGTGTAATATTACGTTATAACGTAAGACGTTATGTAGTACTACGTTGTAACGTATAACGTTACATGGTAATGGGATATAACGTATAACGATATGTAGTATCAAGATATAACGTATAACGTTCTGTACTATTACGTTTTAACGTTTAACGCTATGTAGTATTACGATATAACGTATAACGTTATGTACTATTACGTTATAACGCATAATGCTATGTAGTATTATCTTATAGCGTGTAACGTTATGTAGTACAACGACATAACGTAGAACGTTATATGGTAATACGATATAACGCACAACGTTATGTAGCATTACGATATAACGTATAACGCTATGTAGTATTACCTTATAACGTAAAACGTTATACAGTATTACGATATAAAGTATAACGTTGTGTAGCAGTACGATTTAACGTATAACGATATGTAGCATTACGATATAACGTATAACGTTATGTAGTATTACGATATAGCGTATAACGTTATGTA
>NW_025219369.1:0-5794 GCF_014825855.1 Bombus pyrosoma | reverse complement strand
CGTAATATAACATGACGTTAAACGCTATAACATAATGCTACATAAAGTTATACGCTATAATGTAATGCTACATAAAGTTATGCGTTATAAAGTAATACTACATATCGCCATACGTTATAACATATTACGTTATAAGGTTATACGTTGTAACATATTACTACATAACGTTATACGTTATATCGTATTACTATATAACGTTATACGTTATATCGTATCACTATATAACGCTATATGTTATAACGTATTACTATATAACGTTATACGTTATAACGTAATTCTACATAACGTTATACGTTATAACGTAATACTATATAAGGTTATACGTTATATCGTAATACTACATACCGTTATACGTTATATCGTAATACCTTATAACGTTATACGTTATAACAAAATTCTACATAACGTTATACGTTGTAACATATTACGACATAACGTTATACATTATATCGCATTAGTATATAACGTTGTACGTTATAACGTAACACTACATATCGTTATATGTTATAACGTAAGACTACAACACGTTAATCGTTATATCGTAGTACTACATATCGTCATACGTTATATCGTAATACTACATATCGTTGTACGTTATATCGTAATACCATATAACGTTATACGTTGTTACGTAGTACCACATAACATTATACGATATATCGTAATATAACATGAAGTTAAACGCTATAACGTAATGCTACATAAAGTTATACGCTATAATGTAATACTACATATCGCTATACGTTATAGCGTAGTACCATATAACGTTATACGTTATATCGTATTACTATATAACGTTATACGTTATAACGTAATACTGTATAACGTTATACGTTGTAACGTAATACTACATAACCTTCTACGTTACATCATAATGCTACATAACGTTATACGTTGTATCGCAATACAACATATCGTTATACGTTATATCGTAATAATACATATCGTTATACGTTATATCGTAATACCTTATAACGTTATACGTTACAACGTAATACTACATAACGTTATACGTTATAGCGTAATGCTACATAGCGCTATAAGTTATAAGGAAATACTACATATCGTTATACGTTATAACATATTACCTTATAAGGTTATTCGTTATATCGTAGTCCTATATAACGTTATACGTTGTAACATATTACTACATAACGTTATACGTTATATCGTATTACTATATAAGGTTATACGTTATAATGTAGTTCTACATAACGTTATACGTTATAACGTAATACTACATATCGCTATATGTTATAGCGTAGTACCTTATAACGTTATACGTTATATCGTAATAGTATATAACGTTATACGTTATAACGTAATACTACATAACGTTATACGCTCTAACGTAATGTTACATAGCGCTATACGATATATCGTAATACCATATAACGTTTTTCGTTGTAACGTTATACTACATAACGTTATACGTTATAAGGAAATACTACATATCGTTATACGTTAAAACATATTACCTTATAAGGTTATACGTTATATCGTAGTCCTATATAACGTTATACGTTGTAACATATTACTACATAACGTTATACGTTATATCGTATCACTATATAACGCTATATGTTATAACGTATTACTATATAACGTTATACGTTATAACGTAATTCTACATAACGTTATACGTTATAACGTAAGGCTATATAACGTTATACGTTATATCATAGTACTACATATCGTTATACGTTATATCGTAATACCTTATAGCGTTATACGTTACAACGTAATACTACATAACATTATACGTTATATCGTAATGCTACATACCGTTATACGTTATATCGTAATACCTTATAACGTTATACGTTATAACAAAATTCTACATAACGTTATACGTTGTAACTTATTACGACATAACGTTATACATTATATCGTATTACTATATAACGTTGTACGTTATAACGTAACACTACATATCGTTATATGTTATAACGTAACACTTCATAACGTTAATCGTTATATCGTAGTACTACATATCGTCATACGTTATATCGTAATACTACATATCGTAGTACGTTATATCGTAATACCATATAACGTTATACGTTGTTACGTAGTACTACATAACATTATACGATATATCGTAATATAACATGAAGTTAAACGCTATAACGTAATGCTACATGAAGTTATACGCTATAATGTAATACTACATATCGCTATACGTTATAGCGTAGTACCATATAACGTTATACGTTATATCGTATTACTATATAACGTTATACGTTATAACGTAATACTATATAACGTTATACGTTGTAACGTAATACTACATAACCTTATACGTTATATCATAATGCTACATAACGTTATACGTTGTAACGCAATACAACATATCGTTATACGTTATATCGTAATAATACATATCGTTATACGTTATATCGTAATACCTTATAACGTTATACGTTACAACGTAATACTACATAACGTTATACGTTATAGCGTAGTGCCTTATAACGTTATACTTTATATCGTAATGCTACATAACGTTATACGCTGTAACGTAATGCTACATAACGTTATACGTTATATCGTATTACTATATAACGTTAAACGTTATATCATAATGCTACATAACGTTATACTTTCTATCGTAATACTAAATATCGTTATACGTTATATCGTAATACCATATAACGTTATACGTTATAACGTAACACTACCTAAAGTTATACGTTATTACGTAATACTACATAACGTTATACACTATAACGTAATGCTACATAGCGCTATACGTTATATCGTAAAACTATATAACGTTATACGTTGCAACGTAATTCTGCATATCCTTATACGTTATATCGTAATGCTACATAACGTTATACGTTGTATCGTAATTCTACATAACGTTATACGTTCTATCGTAATACTACATATCGTTATACGTTATTTCGTAATACCATATAACGTTATACGTTATAACGTAACAATTCCTAAAGTTATACGTTATAACGGAATACTACATAACGTTATACACTATAACGTAATGCTACATAGCGCTATAAGTTATATGGAAATACTACATACCGTTATACGTTATAACATATTACCTTATAAGGTTATTCGTTATATCGTAGTCCTATATAACGTTATACGTTGTAACATATTACTGCATAACGTTATACGTTATATCGTATTACTATATAACGTCATACGTTATAATGTAGTTCTACATAACGTTATACGTTATAACGTAATACTACATATCGCTATACGTTATAGCGTAGTACCTTATGACGTTATACGTTATATCGTAATACTACAGAATGTTGTACGTTATAACGTAACACTACATATCGTTATATGTTACAACGTAACACTACATAACGTTATACGTTATATCATAATGCTACATAACGTTATACGTTCTATCGTAATACTAAATATCGTTATACGTTATATCGTAATACCATATAACGTTATACGTTATAACGTAACACTACCTAAAGTTATACGTTATTACGTAATACTACATAACGTTAT
Organism: Bombus pyrosoma; assembly: GCF_014825855.1. Taxonomy (NCBI): domain Eukaryota; kingdom Metazoa; phylum Arthropoda; class Insecta; order Hymenoptera; family Apidae; genus Bombus; species Bombus pyrosoma. Next base: position 2,293 of record NW_025219369.1, on the reverse strand, counting down.
ACACTATAACGTAATGCTACATAGCGCTATACGTTATATCGTAAAACTATATAACGTTATACGTTATATCGTAATAGTATATAACGTTATACGTTATATCGTAATACAACATTTCGTTATACGTTATATCGTAATATCATATACCGTTATACGTTATAACGTAACACTACATAACGTTATACGTTATATCGTAATACCATATAACGTTATACGTTATATCGTAATACAACATTTCGTTATACGTTATATCGTAATACCATATAACGTTATACGTTATATCGTAATGCTACATAGCGTTATACGTTATATCGTAATACAACATATCCTTGTGCGTTATGTCGTAATACCATATAACGTTATACGTTATATGGTATACTATATAACGTTACGTTATATAACGTTATACGTTATAACGTAATACTATATAACGTTATACGTTGTAACGTAATACTACATAACCTTATACGTTATATCATAATGCTACATAACGTTATACGTTGTATCGCAATACAACATATCGTTATACGTTATATCGTAATAATACATATCGTTATACGTTATATCGTAATACCTTATAACGTTATACGTTACAACGTAATACTACATAACGTTATACGTTATAGCGTAGTGCCTTATAACGTTATACTTTATATCGTAATGCTACATAACGTTATACGCTGTAACGTAATGTTACATAACGTTATACGTTATATCGTATTACTATATAACGTTAAACGTTATAACGTAATTCTACATAACGTTATACGTTCTATCGTAATACTAAATATCGTTATACGTTATATCGTAATACCATATAACGTTATACGTTATAACGTAACACTACCTAAAGTTATACGTTATTACGTAATACTACATAACGTTATACACTATAGCGTAATGCTACATAGCGCTATACGTTATATCGTAATACTGTATAACGTTATACGTTGCAACGTAATTCTGCATATCCTTATACGTTATATCGTAATGCTACATAACGTTATACGTTGTATCGTAATTCTACACAACGTTATACGTTCTATCGTAATACTACATATCGTTATACGTTATATCGTAATACCATATAACGATATACGTTATAACGTAACAATACCTAAAGTTACCCGTTATAACGGAATACTACATAACGTTATACACTATAACGTAATGCTACATAGCGCTATAAGTTATAAGGAAATACTACATATCGTTATACGTTATAACATATTAGTTTATGAGGTTATTCGTTATATCGTAGTCCTATATAACGTTATACGTTGTAACATATTACTACATAACGTTATACGTTATATCGTATTACTATATAACGTTATACGTTATAATGTAGTTCTACATAACGTTATACGTTATAACGTAATACTACATATCGCTATACGTTATAGCGTAGTACCTTATAACGTTATACGTTATATCGTAATACTACATAATGTTGTACGTTATAACGTAACACTACATATCGTTATATGTTATAACGTAACACCACATAACGTTATACGTTATATCGTAAGACTACATAACGTTATACGTTATATCGTAATACTACATATCGTTATACGTTATATCGTAACAGTATATAACGTTATACGTTATATCGTAATACAACATTTCGTTATACGTTATATCGTAATATCATATACCGTTATACGTTATAACGTAACACTACATAACGTTATACGTTATATCGTAATACCATATAACGTTATACGTTATATCGTAATACAACATTTCGTTATACGTTATGTCGTAATACCATATAACGTTATACGTTATATCGTAATGCTACATATCGTTATACGTTATATCGTAATGCTACATAACGTTCTACCATATATCGTAATGCTACATAACATTATACGCTATAACGTAATGCTACATAACGTTATACGTTGTAACGTATTACTACATAACGTTATACGTTATTTCGTAATACCATATATCGTTATACGTTATAACGTAACACTACATAGCGTTATACGTTATATCGTAATACCATAGAACGTTATACGTTATATCGTAATACAACATTTCGTTATACGTTATGTCGTAATACCATATAGCGTTATACGTTGTTAAGTAATACTACATAACGTTTTACGTTGTAACGTATTACTACATATCGTTATACGTTATATCGTAATGCTACATAACGTTCTACCATATATCGTAATGCTACATAACGTTATACGTTATATCGTAATACAACATATCCTTGTGCGTTATGTCGTAATACCATATAACGTTATACGTTATATCGTAATACCACATATCGTTA
>NW_025219368.1:0-2110 GCF_014825855.1 Bombus pyrosoma | reverse complement strand
TGTAACGTTATGTAGCATTATGATATAACGTATAACGTTATGTAGCATTATGATATAACGTATAACGTTATGTAGCATTACGTTATAACATATAACGTTATATAGCATTGCGTTATGACGTATAACGTTATATAGTGATACCTTATAGCATATAACGTTATGTAGTATTACGGTATAACGTATAACATTATGTAGTACTGCGTTATAACGTATAACGTTATGTAGTATTACGGTATAACGAATAACGCTATGTAGCATTACGGTATAACGTATAACGTTATGTAGCATTACGTTATAACGTATAACTTTATATAGTACTACGTTATAACGAATAACGTTATGTGGCATTACAGTATAACGTATAACGTTATGTAGTATTACGTTATAACATATAACGTTATGTATTATTGCGGTGTATCGTATAACGTTATGTAGTATTACGTTATAACGTATAACGTTATGTAGCATTACGTTATAACGAATAACGTTGTGTAGTATTACGTTATAACGTATAACGTTATGTAGCATAATGGTATAACGTATAACGTTATGTAGCATTATGATATAACGTATAACGTTATATAGCATTACGGTATAAAGTATAACGTTATATAGTATTACGTTGTAACGTATAACGTTATGTAGCATTACGGTATAACGTGTAACGTTATGTAGCATTACAATAAAACGTATAACGTTATGTAGCATTACAATATAACGTATAACCTTGTGTAGTATTACGTTATAACGTATAACGTTATATAGCTTTGCGTTATGACGTATAACCTTATATAGCATTACGTTTTAACGTATAACGTTATGTAGCATTACAATATAACGTATAACGTTATGTAGCAGTACGATACAACGTATAACATTAGGCAGCATTACGGTATAACGTATAACGTTATGTAGCATTACGGTATAACGTATAACGTTATGTAGCATTACTGTATAACGTATAACGTTATGTAGCATTATGGTATAACGTATAACGTTATGTAGTATTACGTTATAACGTATAACGTTATGTAGTATTACGGTATAACGAATAACGCTATGTAGCATTACGGTATAACGTATAACGTTGTGAAGCAGTACGATATTACGTATAACGTTATGTACCATTACGGTATAACGTATAACGTTATGTAGCATTACAATAAAACTTATAACGTTATGTAGCATTACAATATAACGTATAACCTTGTGTAGTATTACGTTATAACGTATAACGATATATAGCATTGCGTTATGACGTATAACCTTATATAGTGTTACGTTATAGCGTATAACGTTATGTAGTATTACGTTATAACGTATAGCGTTATGTAGCATTACTGTATAACGTATAACGTTATGTAGCATTATGGTATAACGTATAACGTTATGTAGTATTACGTTATAACGTATAGCGTTATGTAGCATTACGTTATAACGTATAACGTTGTGTAGTATTACGTTATAACGTATAACGTTATGTAGCATAACGGTATAACGTATAACGTTGTGTAGCAGTACGATATTACGTATAACGTTATGTACCATTACGGTTTAACGTATAACGTTATGTAGCATTACAATATAACGTATAACGTTATGTAGCAGTACGATATAACGTATGACGTTATGTACCATTACGGTATAACGTATAACGTTATGTAGCATTACAATAAAACGTATAATGTTATGTAGCATTACAATATAACGTATAACCGTGTGTAGTATTACGTTATAACGTATAACGTTATATAGCATTGCGTTATGACGTATAACGTTATATAGCATTACGGTATAAAGTATAACGTTATATAGTATTACGTTGTAACGTATAACGTTATGTAGCATTACGGTATAACGTGTAACGTTATGTAGCATTATGATATAACGTATAACGTTATGTAGCATTACGATATAACGTATAACGTTATGTAGCATTACGTTATAACATATAACGTTATATAGCATTGCGTTATGACGTATAACGTTATATAGTGATACCTTATAGCATATAACGTTATGTAGTATTACGGTATAACGTATAACATTATGTAGTACTACGTTATAACGTATAACGTTATGTAGTATTACGGTATAACGAATAACGCTA
>NW_025219367.1:0-1155 GCF_014825855.1 Bombus pyrosoma | reverse complement strand
TAACGTAATACTACACAACGTTATACGTTATATCGTAATGCTACATAACGCTATACGTTATATCGTAGTACTATATCGTTATACGTTATAAGGTAATACTACATAGCGTCATACGTTATATCGAAATACTACATAACGTTATACGTTATATCGTAATACTACACAACGTTATACGTTACATCGTAATGCTATATAACGCAATAGGTTATATCGTAATACTAAATGACGTTATACGTTATAAGGTAATACTACATAGCGTTATGCGTTATAACGTAATAGTATATAACGTTATACGTTATAAGGTAATACTATATAACGTAATACGCAATAACGTAATGCTACATAACGTAATACGTTATATCGTAATGCTACATAACGTTATACGTTATATCGTAGTACTATATCTTTATACGTTATAAGGAAATACTACATAGCGTTATACGTTATATCGTAATACTACATAACGTGATACGTTGTAACGTAAGAGTACATAACGTTATACGTTATAATGTAATACTTCATAACGTTATACGTTATATCGTAATGCTACATAACGTTATACGTTATATCGTAATGCTACATATCGTTATACGTTATAATGTAATACTACACAACGTTATACGTTACATCGTAATGCTATATAACGCTATAGGTTATATCGTAATACTATATGACGTTATACGTTATATCGTAATGCTACATATCGTTATACGCTATAATGTAATGCTACATAACGCTATACGTTATATCGTAATGCTAGATACGGTTACACGTTATATCGTAATTCTACACAACGTTATACGTTATATGGTGATGCTACATAACGTTATACGTTATATCGTAATGCTACATATCGTTATACGTTATAACGTAATACTACACAACGTTATACGTTATTTCGTGATGCTACATAACGTTAAACGTTATATCGTAATGCTACATATCGTTATACGTTATAACGTAATACTACACAACGTTATACGTTATATCGTAATGCTACATAACGCTATACGTTATATCGTAGTACTATATCGTTATACGTTATAAGGTAATACTACATAGCGTCATACGTTATATCGAAATACTACATAACGTTATACGTTATATCGTAATACTACACAACGTTATACGTTACATCGTAATGCTATATAACGC